>NW_020956211.1:529062-543751 GCF_003031625.1 Empidonax traillii
CTCCTCTGCCCCTCACAAAGAAGTTGTAGACTGAGACCCTGTGGGACCAGCAGGGTGAGCTGGCCTGGGTTTGTTCCTGTACAGGCCATGCCACAGCCAACAACCACAGAGAATCTTCTTTTTTCCCAGACCCACATACTAGCTCACCATTGAATAACTCATCATACAGCTGTATGCTAAGGAAAAGCTTAGACTTAAAAAAAAAAGAAAAGGCATTTACAGCTCAGAACTCAAATTTAAGGCAGATGAGGAAAACAAACCCCATGTTTTAGCCCTTATGAAAATCCTGCCTCAAATTCCTGCTGTCAGTAACCATTATGGACACAAGCCATCGACGTCCATCTGGGATCTGAATGTTGTCCAGTTTCTTCAGATGTTTAGAACCAGTTTTTATTGGGAATAATCTCTTTAACCAAACAGCTTTTGCAAACACTGTGTTTCACTACATTCCTGGGAGACAGGCAAGTGATACACACCAATTTATAGGGAATAAACGGAGATGCAAAGGAGAGCCAGAGGCACAACTGGACACAAACCCAGCGGGTAGATAATTTCACACTTTAAACTTTGAACAACAAATATGGCCTGGAAGAGATTCTCTTCTAGGGGATGACTGTCAGCTGTAAAATTCTGTTTAAACAGGTGGTAGGACGATGCTGTGCTGTTCAGAAATAATTGGTGCACTGTTTACACACTACTCTCAGTGATCTAAGCCAGGATAAAAATAGACTATAATGCTCAAAATCTGTATTTTCCCACATCTTCATCCTCTTTCATTAAAAAACTCAATGCAAACAGCTAATTCTATTTAAATCATGCATTTGCCCTGCCAGTTATTTATAATGATTACAAAACTTTTCCAAATTAAAAAAAAAAAAATAACGCAGTTCACTTGTGCCAGTGTGGTTCCCCAGGTAAGTCACTGAGAGCTGAAATGCTCTATCAGCAGCTTTTTTTATGTATCCATGGGGCACTTGACCTGGAATGGCTTGAAACAGGAAAACTAGCCCAGTATATGGGATTATGTCAGAATCCTTTAAAGGCTACAAAAGAAATCATCTTCTGTCCGAGAGAAGCTGAGATCTTTTTATGGCAAAAGATAATAAATGGAGATGGGATCTCTGTGGCAGCATCTTTTGGATTACACAAAAACAGATGAGGAGGCACATTTCCTAAAGGAAAACTGCCCTAACTCTTGGGATAAAATTAGATGCCTAATAAAGAAAAGGTCAATATTCTAATGTAGGATTTGGTTCTCTAACACACTTGACTACTGGCCAACTCAACCAGCTGGACAAGCACTGGAGAAGAGCATGTGGGAAGGATCTATTTCAGACCAAATAATCTTTTTAGTCACTAAATACAGCTGATTTTCCAAGTGATTAGATGAAGGCTCGGCTGTTCCCGCATCAATGCTGAGGAAAGGCTGCAGGACAGGAGTTGTATTAAGATGTGAACTAGCAGATAAATACACAACCAGCCTGGAGACAGCCCCTGGCATTCCCAGGACAGTGTGATGGAGTGGTGGCTGTGAAGGGGATGTCAGATTAAGAACAGAACAACAAACCCAGCACTTTCTGGCGAGCACTGAAGCCCAGTGAGCTCTGCCTGGAGAGCAGGTCAGCTGTAAGTGGATTTTACCAGCAGGTTGTAGAAGGAGAGCCCCGTTTCACTGCACACCTGCCCTCCTGCTCCTGCTGTTCCTCAAATACCCACTTTATACTGCACTGTAGGAGCTCCACGCTGCAGGTTCTCTCCATTTTTCAGGAATACATTCCTCCCATACTGGAGATACAACACACAAAAAATGGTGAAAGAGAGATAAAAAGTGTGAAGCTTTATTTCTTCCCTCCAGAAGTTTACTGCTATTCTCTCCCAGTCAGCCATCAAGCTTTTTTTCCCCCCTCTGGCCTCAGAGGCTTTTGACTTTCTCTAGATATGACTCTGGAGTCATTTAAAAAAAGAGAATGAAAGCAGTATGGCTACAACGATCTGATAGCATCACATACAGCTCTTAACCTAATTTATTACTGATGATGTAGTCATTAATGTACTCTGAACGTGCACTATACACTCCTCTTTAATGAAAAAGTAGCTGGGGAAGCTCATCCAGCTTGCTTCAGAAAGTTGCGTCCCAAGAGACTTAAATGTCATCTACCCTTAGATTTATCCTGGGCTGAAGGAGATATTTTAAAACATATCTTCTTGTTATTCTTTTAAAAGATAGTTCCCTCGATGCTGAGCCTTGAAAGTTTAGCAGATCTTATTACTGAGAGTGAACTAAACTGAAGCAATTGGTGTAATGGTTGTTACACTGTGGGTACAATTCGCTTGCCATGTTCTGTTCTCATCCACTTTCATCTCAAAGTGTTTATACGAGCAGGAAAAGTTACTGAGATTTTTCTTCTCATCAGCGAGAAAAAAAAAAAAAAAAAAAACACCTGGCAAAACTAGACTGGGAAGAGGACAGGGAAAGAAACTATGGAAATGAAAGTCATTGGGACACATTCCTATGGCACTCTGGGAAGATAAAGAGGAACTGCAGAGACAGAAAGGCAACACACCCCCTACCCAAATGCCAGCAAGGATGGGCTGTAATTGGGATAACAGTGACTAACCCTGGGAAGGGACTTTATAAAGCCAGCACACTTCTCTCCTTGTGACCCCACTGATCTGCTGGGGCCTCTGGCTACAGAAACTTCCAGCACATGCCAGATCTGCAGGCTCAGCGTGCAGTCATGGCACTGGGATGATCCCATCAATTAGAAATCCCAGAGAAAGCTCAGGGCTCAGGAAATCAGCAGCTGCAGGCCTCAGCAGTGCAACAGAAACAACTGCACAAGCATTCCTGGGGCACAAGGCAGAGGGCACCCAAGAAAGAGAAATAATTAAAACTCCCAACAAAAGCAAAAAGGCAAGAGAAATACAAATTTCGTTTCCCAGATCCCGTAGGAAGTTTTGCCTCAGCAGTGAGAAGGCACATCATTCTTTCAGAGAAAGACCAACTGCAAGCAAAAGCAAATGAACAATAGGTGAAACTAACAGGTATGTGAGCCTGGAAAGTGCTCAGTGGGAAGTGCTGTTTTCATGTATCAGGTCCATAAATCATCCCTCTCCTGTCCTGCAGGTACAATAACAACCCCTGTAGCAGAAACACAGCTCAACACTCCCTGCAAGGGAAAGAAAGAGCAAAAAGGATTATCTGGATATGGTGCTCATGATGGTGCTAAAAGGCCAGCAGAAATATTTAAGATGAAGGAAGTCAACACCTCTTCATTCCTGTCTGGTGGGCAGCTCTTTCTGTTTACCATGCTTTATCAAGTGTGGCTCATACCTGGCCAGGAAGGGTAACTGCAGTGTAATTTTGTCAGCATTTCTTTCTAAATGATTTAAATACTCAAATCTAAACATGCAACTCGAAGACAGTTTTAACCTGCAGGATCTTGGGCTGGGGGCATCTTTTTTCCTTCTGTGGACACATAGCAAATTCTTACTATTAGCTTAGTTTACCAGTTCATTTCTTCCTGTCAAGGTGTCGTTTACAAGGAGAAAAGAAAAAGCTCAAGTTAGTTTGAGTGCAGGAGCTTGTCAGGATAACCACAGACCCAGACTCCACCTGTCTCGAGGCTGATCTGCCTTTGTGAAAGCCTTTGCTGTTACCGTGGGAGCTCCAGGCTCGAGGGCAGCTCATCACTCCTGCTGGAATCCTCTCTGGGTACACACGAGGACATTAAATGTGCCATCTTAGTGTTCACTTTAAATGTCTTTCAGGCCCATGTTTACCTAAGATAGCGTTATTTGAACACCTATATTTGTGATCCAACTCACCTGGAGCCCCACTCAGCCCTACAGGAATCCAACAAGGACGTCCCATATGGTGGCAAGGTAGAAAATCTCCTCCAATGCAAACCACCTCTGACCCCTGCGTTAATAAATTCTCCTGCAGATGACTGGGCACAGTCCTGGAGCCTGTGTGCAGGGAAGATAAACAGCCCTCTTTGTCCTCGGGGCCAGAAGTGGCCATTGTGTGCAGCTTGCCCAAAGGATTAGCGCTGCCATGATTATTTGTGTTATATGAGCTATTTCAGGAGCTAATTGACCTCGGCACAAAAGCCGGGTGAGAAAGGCTTTTGTAGCTAATAGAATGAGCAATACAGGAAAGGGTAAGGCTCTTTGAGCAATTGGGCCACAGCATACAGACACTGACTCAGTTTTAGCTGACAGCATCAAGCAGGGCAATCTAATCTCCCCAGTTAGCACTAAATCAGCCTTGTATAAATGAGCCCATGACAGAACACGGAGAAATGGGACTTGCTAAAAGGATAACTGAGGATAACTGCCTTGTGAAGCATAAATATTGAAGATGTTGGGAATCTTCCGTTGCTCGAGCGAAGCATGGCTGGCAAGAGCTGTGCAGGCAAAGCCTTTGGATACTCAAATCTCTGTCTGCTTTTTGAGGGTATGGTGGTAAATGTCAGTGGGTGCATAAGGTACTTTGAAATTATAGATATATACTCCCTCCTTCCCTCCCTCTTCCAAGTGCTTAACGGCAGGGGAAGGTATTGGCTCTGACAGGACACAACCAGTAAATGATAAAACAACAAAAAAGCAAAGGCATTTTCTGCAGGTTGAGTGACAGGAGAAGGAGGATGGACTAAGGCTGTAGTATAAGATCATCTCAAAGTAAACTACTCATCTCCAAATTCCCTTGTGAAGAATCCTTAGGGTTGGAAAAGATCTCTAAGATACTTGTGAAGAATGATGTATTTAAGGGGGAAAAGTGATGCTGAATTTAGAACTGAACATATTTTTCTTGGCATGTAGTCACAACTCAGCAAAGTCGGTTTTATCTCAAATTCAGAGCTAAACAGACATAAACGATACAGCAAAAAAATAAACTCACCCTGACCTTTCTGAAGCCACTGGAAAAGCTGCTGCAACATAATTAATTACAAATTCTGCCCTAAATATAGTGCACAAAAGAACACAGCCTTGTGAATATGCAAACAGAGGAGAAATAATCATATCCATCATTTATTTATTGAACTTACATGGACCCCTCATTGCACTGTCCAAGGCCACCACAAGCATAATAAAGGAATTAAACAGGACAAAATCCCAGTCAGGAAAAGCAGCAGAATTTATAGGTGCTTCACAAATGGGTAATGAGGCAGAGAAAAGAGAAGGTCTCTGTGGACAGACTGAGCCTAAACCAGAGACAAAGTCAACTCTGTGTCTCCTGAGCCGATACACTTTCACTGTAGGATTATTATTCCCTCCATGTGCTTCAGCAGTTTTAGTGCCCATGCCATGGAGGAGCTCCCTGCCCAAACGTGTGCCAGCCTTTCCATGAAGCAAAAGGCTTTTCAGACCTTCTGCAAGTCCTACAGCATCATTCTGTGGGTCAGCACAAGGAGAGCACGTGGCAGCCCCAGCCGCTCCCACAACACGTCACTGTGATCTCCAGGATGCTTCCCACCACACTCCAACAGGCCTCTGGCCCAAGACACCACACCAGGTGTGTTCCAGGGGTGTCCACCTGGGAGACATGTTCATCTCCAAGGTCTGCATCCACAGCTCAGAGCCAGCACTAGGATGCTTTGACTACACCCACCACCACACACCCGAGGGGCACACGCAGCTTTGAGCCCCACCTCGTGAATCCACCAGGCTGGGAAGTGCCTGGAACACAATCCCACCTCATCCTACAGCTCAGCACGAGGCCACAGCAACCAGCACACCAACACACCCCAAATGCTGTTGTGTTTATTTTTAATCAGAACAGTGGGTTCTGAACGAACCCGTGTGGGTGGTGATCACACCTGCCTCGGCACACACAGGATCCTCTGACCTGAACACCCCGTTCCCTGAGACAAAGGGAATCACAGATGGGAGGGGTTAAAGTCAGTTATTGTCCCTGGGTCTCTTCAAACAGTGCAAACCTACTTAGCAGAGGTAAGTTTTTAAGCACACTTATTTCCATGAAGGAAATCCAGTGTGTAATTCCAGGATTAGTCCGGAAACTAAGAAGCTTTCTGTTTTCAGCAAAGTTAGTTTCCATTTCAAAGTTCAGTTAGGCCAACTGAAGTTAATCAAAACACTGAATTTCACAGTTTCACATACAAGGGTGCACTTATAAGCAGAGACATCACCAAAATAAAACACATACAATTGTAATGCTGAGAGAGGATTCCTTACCATTTCCTTTTATCCAAATGGATGAGAAAAAGGAAGAGGAAAGGAGGAGCAAGTAGCAACATGCAGTCCTCTCCAGCCTCGTCACAGATATGCAATCCTTGTGGGAGAGGTTTTACAGGGCATGAGATTTGTGAAGATCAAAAAAGATCTATCTCTAATACCTCTAGAGGCATTAATGCTTCTTAGATGATAATGACAAAATCTGAGGCGGCTCCTACAGAGCACTGACACGTGCCTCAAACTTTCAAGGAGAAGAGGAAGAGCCAAAACTGGATTTATCTGAATTTGGATATGAACCGAAAAATACCACAGTTGGTTAAAACAAAAATGTCTTGGATTTAGTGTCAAAGTTGGCACATTCATAAAAATTAAGGCTCCGGGGTTTTTTTGCATATCCTTCTATAACCAAAACCTCAACTTTTAAAAGAATAACACAGATATGACCATGTGTCTCCTGTTCCCTTAAACTTTTCCCAGTTCTAGTAGAAAGCACTAGGATGCCTTGTCTAGACTTTTAGAAAAAGTATTGATATATTTTTATACACACCCAAACTAACTGAATCACTACTTATAATCCCATTTTAAATCAAGAAAAGAATAACCCTCAAGACCAGTTTTTCTTCCTAATAATAATATTATCATAACTAAGGAGTTCATAATGAAAATATTTGGCAGTCCTAACTCTCCCAATACTCCAACTGAAGTCACATCCATAAAATAAACCACCAGCCCAACATCTGGTCCATCAGCTGGAGTGGCAGGGACAGCAGGAATGTGTAACCATGGGATTCTCCATACCCATCTTTGCAGCACGAGGCAGCTGCAGAGTGAACCCCCTCAAGGTGCCTCCTTAAACATCCACCTGGAGCAGGGACCTGCTGGGAGGTCCAAGCAAGGCAGGACCATCAGTACTGGGGACTGTGGGCTCTGTGCTCAAGAGGAGGAGGTTTGTAAAATGTTATTATAGCAGACACAAAGGACGTCATGGCAATATAAATGTTACAGGTGGCATTTTCACCAGGATGGACGCTCCTTATGGTTCTGCATTGCTCACATGCTTTGAAACACCTCGTCCTAAAGAGTGGTAAAATAATCACTGAATAGAGTGAAGCAATGAAAAACAAACTAATGGAAGAAAATAAGCATCTACCCTCGAGTCACCTACTGATGTCCTACGGATCATGTCTTTGGTGGGATCCACAGTCTAGGGAACAAAACAGCTTTGAGCTAAAAACTTGTAGGAAAATTTACTGGGCTTAAACTCCCCAAAGAGCAGACGTGTCAGTGGAAGGAGCCAACTGCTACTGCTCCCTCTGCACCAACCAGGGAGCTCAGCACTGCTCCACCACTGCAATAATGTTCTTTTGCTCCAAAGGCCTCCCTGGAAGCTGCAAAGGACTTAGCTCATTTTAGGTTGCAAACACTGCAAGAATTTTGGGAAAGGGCCTTTCAGTCCCTGTTGTGGTCTGCAGGCTGCACTCCACTCCACACTGAATTTTCTCTGCACTAAGGTGGCCAGGTCTCCGAGAAGATCAAGGCCTTGATGGCAGGTTACACAAGGTTGCTGTAGGATTTTCCACCCTCCTTCCAGCTGCCTCAAATCCACAGGATGAAGCTCCCTTGGCCCAAAGCAAGGCCTGTTCATACCAACTTTTAGTCGTGGTCTGTCCAACATGCTGTGTTACCAACTGCTCACTGTGAGCCTCAAAATCCAAGGTATAAATGCACACCCCACGGAATGGCTTACATTAGTGCCATTAATTCCTACTTTCAGCATAATCCTTCATCTGGGAGTTATTCCAAAACATAGGAGTTAATGACACTAATATAAACCATCCCAATGTAGCATGTGTTTCTTTAGCTTTTATTCCCATGACTAAATGTCTTTTTAATGCACTTTTATTTACCGTGATGGAAATAGTTTTTCCTGCTTTACTCCATCAGAAGTCTGGGTCTGTCACATTAACCCTTTTCTGGGCAAAGCTCTGTGAACATATTTCCCATCACGAGTCCCAAATTAAAACCTTCTGCTGACATTCCAGCAGTGAAACACAGCCCTTTCAAGTGCTGAGAGACCTAATGGGCACCCTGCAAGGAGAGGCATCGACTGCCCGGGCAGGTAACGGAACCCCCTGGGGACACCGTGCCCAGCGCTCGCCAGCCTGGGAACAGGGAGCCCGGGACTGAAGTGCCCTGGGATCCAGGAACAGGGCTGCAGAGAGGCTCTGACCTCCTGGGGCACAACAGCTTTTGGTTCTGTTCCCTGACGACACTTTTAACCAACCTGACGAGAAGCAGGGGATGAAGAGCCTTTGGATTTTCCCAGAGGTGTGAAATGTGCGCAGAGATGGGAAGTGGATTAGAGGGATGGAGAAAAATAACTGCTATTCCCCAAAGAAAGTATGGGGAAATTCCTGATGAAAAAATGTTCTTTTATTGGAGGAAGTTGCCGAGGAGGGGAAAAGCACATAAAAGGAGTAACGAAAAGAAAGCAAAGTACATTAGTTTGACTCCAGTCTATGTTTTCCCCAGTCCCCCCACAGGCGCCCTCCTGAGCTCTCTGCTGCCAGCAGGTCTCCAGCGCACTGTGCACCCTCTCCAGCTGAGTCAGCAGCTTCATTCACTCTTCTGCTGCATCCAGAAGATAAAGCAAGACATCCAGGAAGGCAGCTCTGGACACAGGAACCAGGACTTAAATCCTCAGTTCTTTGGCAGGCCCACACAGAGCACAGCCAGGCCCTGGATGAAGGGCCACTGACACTTGTGCATTGTCGAGGTACTAAACAAGCAGGCAGAGCCAATAACAGGCACCAAATTACTTGGTTCACAACATTTTCCTTTTCTTTTTTCAAAATCCCCCTCCTAACTTTTCTAATCCTGTTCAGTTCTCATGTCCTCCTTCCCTGCTGCTGAGCACAGGCAGGGAGAGGAAGGACTGAAAAAAGGCTGGAAAGTGAAACAAAAGCAATTTGCCTCCAAGCACTACAGTAAGGAACAAAGTTTAAATGTTCTGAAGTCTTCAGGTCTCCCTTCCAGTTTACCTAATGCTGCTCAGTATGTAATCTCCTTTTCAAAGCCTATAAAAGGAAATACATCCTTAAACTGTCCTTGCTGTTTTTCTAGAATGCATCCACGAAGGAAACACCCTCATGCAGTGACACTGCACTGCATTAACCCAGCAATTCATGGACAGCACTCCTGCAGTTACACACTATATAAACACATGGCATATGAGCAGCACAAACATGGGACAGTTGCCAAAATATAATTCTGGTTCATAAATCTGAGATTTTCAAAGAGTCATAAATACAGGTGGAATATAGAGCTGCCCTCAGAAGTCAACAGACTGGGGCCTAATAGATGGATTTCAATAAATTCAGGCTAAATCCTTACCACATAAGATGTCTATTGATACCTTCTGCTAAGACTTCAAAAAGCACAGAAGTGTTTTGAGGCTCTCTCTTTTTATTATCAGCGAGATCCATTTCAAAAAATTTCTCTATTAAGGCAATTCCTTACAGTTTCTTACAGTGAAGATCATTTACCCTTTGGGTTTAGATTTGGAGCATAAGAGGTTGAGCCTGAGATTTTTGTGGGGAACAGGGAGATTAAGAAGAAGTAAG
Organism: Empidonax traillii; assembly: GCF_003031625.1. Classification (NCBI taxonomy): domain Eukaryota; kingdom Metazoa; phylum Chordata; class Aves; order Passeriformes; family Tyrannidae; genus Empidonax; species Empidonax traillii. The sequence continues at coordinate 538,884 of NW_020956211.1, forward strand.
TTTTTAATTTAAATAGAAAATGTTTTGAATATTAACTGGTTGATCCGAAGGTTCAACAACGAGCGCCGTAGGCAAAGAGCTTGTTCTTTGGCATGGACACCCCTAAGGGGAGGGGAAACTCAGAGGGAGGGCAGGAATGCAAACCTCTAAACATCACAGATCTGACATCACAACCACCAAAAAATCAGTTAGCATCAGTATGATTTTAATTTTGGCAGTGAGATAATAAAGCCACAGTAAGGGTGAATAAAGGGAATTTCTGACAGAAAATTAGAGGGGAAAAAGAATAAAGAATGAGATGTGAAAGTAAATCTAATTCTTCTAGAAAACTACAGAAGTTAATGATAAAAACATGCATTTCTACTTAAGCGGTTTTCTCTTACCCATTTGAAGTTAAAATGGAAACTACTCAAAAGAAACAGAGCTTGTTAAGAACATCCCATCACCAACATTCACATGCATTTCGCTTCAGTAAAGCCCCCCTGGTTTATAGGGGGCTCTGGAGCCCCCAGGTCTGCTCCTTGTTCAAGGCAAGCCCGGCTCAGGTGGAGAGCACAGAGTCCTCAGCGGGGCCCGGCCTTCACTGGCAGCTCTGTGTACCAGGCAGGAGCACAAGGGAAAAGAGCCATAATGAAAAAAAGCTTTGAATTATTCCAGCACGAGATATTCTCTCTCCTCACAGCCCCTGCCTCGCTGTGTCCGGGGACCACTGCAGCTCCACAACACAACCACCGGAGTCGTGTGCCGGGCACTGGGCAGAGGAGCCTTCAATGGGCAAAGACAAAAACAACTGATGACCACAAAGAGCTGCCAGCAGAGACAACAGTTTGCAAATATACAGGTTATATTTGTAATGATTATTCACTTCTTTTTTGATACCATGAAAGGATTTTAAACCACCACGGGGTGATGGTTTATTTGACCTCGGGCAGTGCAGCAATGCCTGAGACACCGGAGCTCCAGGTGGGTCAGCAGAGACAGCTCCCTTTTTGTGTGTGCAAAATCACTTTGGGACTCCTTTTGACCACCAGTCCAGCTGTTCCAGATCTCTTTCTGTTGCTATTTGAGAGTTTGCAGTGCTTCTTTTCCAAGAACTCTTTGGGAGCAATAAAAATGGTGATGTTCTTTGAATGAGATGAAACCTCTAAGGAAAGGTCTCATTAACTTCCAGTGGGGACATGTGCTCATGAGCCTCTGTGGGACACTGGAAATTCCTCCCTTAAAAATTCCCCAAGAACCCTGTGACTTACACTTCCTAAATCTTGGGACCACACTTCTGCATTTTTCAGAAAGAAAACCTTTCAGAAGAATAAACAAAAAGGCTCAATCCAAACTCATGCAAGCACTCATGGTTTTCTTTCAGGGGCCAAACTCTAGAATCAAGACTGTATGTGCCAGGAAAGAAGCAGACTGAGAGCTTGCTGGAACACCACGGGCATGGATAAGAAATACTCTCCTGGTTCTACCCACAACTCAGCATTTTCTCTGGAGCTCACACTTTCGTTCAGCTTTTACACTGCAGTTCATGTGAGTACCCAAGTGTTACACCTGGTAAATATGGAGGACTAAAGCAACCAGAAAATGGAGATTTATGAGCCTGCTACTGCTTCAAATAGTACATCCAGCCCTTGGTCACGCAGTACAGACTCACGCTGGAAGAACAAGAAATCTTGGATCTATTTGCTTCCCAGGTACAACTCCACCCAGGGAACTGTCACCTCCATAGCTGTGTGTCTTTAAATCCCCATCATTACCTGTCCCCTCTCCTCATCCCTTCTTCAAAGTGCCACTTGACTTGGCAGGGCAGTACAATACATGGGTATGGCACAATATGTAAACTGATCCCTTTTTTGGGGTTGTTTTTTTTCTACTGTCTCTTTGTGTCAGCACTCCCAACTCGATGCCTCATTTCCAGACAGCCAAGGAAGCACAGCACACTTCCAAGGCCCTCAGAATCAAAAGACAGACAGATAGGTGTCCAAGTAGAAAAAAAAAAAAAAAAAAAAAAGGGAAAAAATATTTAGGAGAGAGAAATAATGGTGGCAGAACAGAAAGTGGTCGTTGTCTTCTCTCTTTGGTGACTAACACCCCTTTAGAGACAAGATAAAATGCAGCCTGTGAAAAGACATACTATTCCTTTTCCTTGGTACTGAGACTACAAGAAGCCTGTTAGGTTTTTGGGGGGTTTTTTTGTTGTTTTAAAGGTTACATACCAGTAAGCTTTAAAAAAAAAAAAAAGAAAAAAAAAAAAAAAAAGGGATTGCTCCTCCTCAAGGATTTCCTGCAGGAAGCACACTGGAAAATGATGGAGATGACAACATGTGCTTTTCAAAACATAGCATCTCCATGGGCATTGATATTTTACACACCACACTCATATTCTAAAAATAGATGAATAAAAAACTAAACTTTAAAAAAAAAAAGAAAAAGAAAAGAAAAAAAGAAATTGAACCAAAAATTCCCGCAGTGTTTTCTCCAGCAAGCAGTAAGTGCACAGTCCATCTTTCTTAAGTGCAATACACTCCACTATCAATTTGTGCACTGGACCATTTTTCCTGAAAGCAATATCCCCCAACATAATACAGTGTTTATTTAGCTCTACAATTGCATTACCAGTGTTTCAGAGTTTAAAACAAAATGAAGACAAATCAAGAGACCTTGGTAAAAGAGGGGAAAAAAGCATCTTACATCAGGTTCAGGAAAGCCATGAGAGAGACAGGAAGCACAAGGAACCAGGATTTGTATCCCATGAGGTGAAACACGTGGAAGGACCACGGAAAAAGCCAACCAAGATGTGCAGGCACAGTCTGAGGCATCTCTTACTGTGGGAACACATGGACTTCTTGTTCTCCATATGGCAACTCTGCTTTCCTAAGAACTCTACCTGTTTGCAGATGAGAGACCCTGCTGTTCCCATCTGAGGCTGAAGGAGAATGGAGCTGCATCCTTTGGCTCAGGAGCACAGGGATGGTTTGATGCAGAGCAGGGGAATGGCTGTGGAACTCCTACAGGTGTTGGCTTGATCAAAGCTTCGCTCACCAAAGAGAGATCTCTACTTTACACATGGGAAAAACTGAGACTCATAAAGCAAATTAGAATCAGGTTTAGAGTTTCGAGCTGAGCCCCCAGGACTTGTTGTTTTATGGATAAGTTCTGCAGCCATCCAGTGCTCTGGTTTGATTGTCTACAGGGCTACAAATATCCTAGTTTGAATTTTCACCACTGATTAGCAAAATTTATGCCTCCTTTGAAAAGGGAGTTGAAACGCCATGAACAATTCTTTTTAAATGAAAAAGGAACTGCACAGCTAATTGCTTTCTTACACCACCAAACTGAGCTCCCCCCACAGTGCTCCAACAGAAACTACCAGTAAGGCTAATAATAATGCAGGGATTCTGTGTACAAACCATCCAGAGCCCCAAAAAACCTACAGGCAGGCGGAAACCATCAAGTTGGAGCAAGTTTATTGTTTTTGCATTGCAAGTCTTACAAGGCAATTTCACTTATTAAATATGCTACATTCCACTTTTAATTTATGTAGGACTGAGCATCCCTTACGAGGTTTTAAGAACGGTTTCTTCTAATTATGGCTCCTATCTCCAGCTCACTTTACAAACACAAAAGAAGTCCTTTACAAAGTTTGCTTATAGGTCTGTACAGGTTTAAATCCATTAATATTGCAAGGATTATGTTCACCTGGAGGGCAGGTTTGCTTCTCCACAAAGCAAACCTGCATGTAATTAAAAAACAGCTACTTCACTCCTGCTGAACCAAGCATCAGACACACAAGTGTTAGTACACACCAGGAATTGATGGAGCTCGTGAAAAATAGCATTTGGCATAGAAGACTGCAGCCTCACAATGCAATTAGACTTATTAATGATATTACCCACAAGGATGCCAGCCAGGATGATGTTCTCTGTCACACAAGCACCCTTGTCCTCACGTGACACACATCCTTCCACAAATGCAATTGACAGCTCTGTGACAACACAGGAAGCTCCTTTCCAGCCTTGGAGCCTGCATTTCTATTTATCAACACCACCATTTGTACTTGAAACAGAAGCCCTTCCATTTGCCAACCCCCCATTTTAATCTGGCTATTCCTTTCTGCCTGCTGTACCACTGTTGACTGAATCTTTTCAAATCGATCATGACACTCAGGGAATATCCAGCATCCCAGCTCAGAAAGCTGGACAGTTGGTTCTACAGAGAATCACAGGATGTTTTGGATTGGAAGGGACCTTAAAAACCATCTGCCTCCAACACCCTGCCACGGGCAGGGCCACCTTTCACTAGACCAGGTTGTTCAAAGCCCCATCCCAAGAGATGTCCTCCCCTTATCCCTCCCCCTGATCTGCTGAGATTGTCAAGGATCATGAGATCCATTTCAACATGGAGAGGAACCACCAGTATTGCTGATCCACCAGTCCTGCTGCAGATCCTGCATCTCCCGAATCACCTCAGGAAAGCCTTGGCTGCCCAAAGCCAGGTTTGTATCTCTACAGGTCTCTTGAAAACCTATCAAGTGATGTAAATGCCTGAACGTGCTTGGCACCGAGTCCCAGCCCTCTGGAGCCCCATGGGGCCTGCAGGGCTGTCCCCGGCCAGCTGGCAACTGCTCCGGGCGTGCCTCCCCCAGAACACGCTGCCAGCGGCACAACAGAGCCTGGGGAGAGGCACAGGAATGAGAGGCACGGGGTGTGCACATGGAGGGACTGCCAGCCAAGCCTCCTGCCAGGCAGGGAACGAGGGAGAGGGGCAGGGGATGAGGGAGAGGGGCAGGGAATGAGGGAGAGGGGCAGGGGATGAGGGAGAGGGGCAGGGGATGAGGGAGAGGGGCAGGGGATGAGGGAGAGGGGCAGGGA
>NW_020956211.1:543816-553232 GCF_003031625.1 Empidonax traillii
TCCTGCCCATGCTGACATGAGCACCAGCAGGTCTTGCTTGGAGCAAGTCTCATCCAAGTGGCAGTGTGGAAGTCGGGAAGCCTATCTGGCAGTTTTGTATGGAGTTATTAGGTGTGATGAGGGCACGGTGGAGGGAGAGAGCGAGAGAAAACAGGCCAAATTTTGCAAGTGTGGACACGGCCTTAAATTTGTACTGGCTGGGAAAAAACAAACTGTCACCCTTCTAAGCAGCCCTGCTCAAAGCACATCCTCTTGGAAAACGATCTGGCCAGACGTGTATCCCAGCCAGGGCAGAGATGACTTTATTTTTGATGGAAGCTGGCAGGAAGGAAGCCAAGCAGGCTGAGCTGCTACGTGTTTGCAATGAGAGAAGTGATTCCCAGTGTCCATCTTACACCCCCTTCCATGGTTTATTAGAGGGGGAACGCTGCACTGTTCATCTGCACATCAGGACAAAGACACACTGTCCCAGACTCCAGGCCCATAGATCATTTGTAGCTGAAAATTGTTTCCCAGAGCCTGGAAGATCTCAGAACTTTGGAGCAATTAAAATTTCCCCCATTTCCTTCACCTGTTCTGTTGTGTTGTCCAAGAACGCCTGTGCACAGTTTATTCAGCATGGCTTACTTGCCTTAAACACAGAGAGAAGCTGTACAAACAAATCCTTCTAAGGAAATCTGTGGGCTTTAAAATACTGGACTGCAGTAACCTCTGCGAGAGAACAGTGATATCGGTAAACTCTCACACTTAGAAAGTAATTAAGAGTGAGTAAATGAAAAATGCTCCAAGACCTCGGTACTTCCAGCAGCCAGGCCTTCTCTTTGGCATGAATTCTCCCTTTTTCCAGTGAATACTGCACTGGGAGGAACTGAGGGGCTGGGTGGGTTACAGAGGAGGTGGGGGATGCTGTCAGCACGTTGGTGCCCATCAGGAACCCTCCATAAGAGAAGTCCCTGCTGGAGACACGGGCAGCCACGCTGCCTGACCCACCTCCCTCCACACCACGTGCCCATCAATCTGCTCCCCCCTCCGCTGTGGTTCTGTGGATTGACTGATTATATTTATCACACTTGTAGTTCACAGGGCAATGGTTTAAATTTCATTCAATACACTCCATCTGGGAGCGCTTTTAAAACACACCCACAAGCACATTTCTCCCTCTCACCCCGCACCCCCGCAGCGATCAGCCATCTGTACTCTGGAAACAAATCCTAAAAAATTATTCTAAATTAAAAACTCATTTTAAAAGAAAAGTAGTATTAAACTGTTTTATAAACATAATAAACCACAGTAAGCCTTGGTTGCAATAAATATCCAACTCTTGCCTACAGCTATTAGAATCCACAAGCGTATTTTTAAGTTTGCTAGCAAACAGTATATTTATTCTGACCATGATTTGTCTTCTGTGGTTTAATGCTCTCTCATGTTTCTTTCATATGTTTACAGAGGTGGGGGTAGAGAAGAGAGAGAGAAAGCAGGCTGTCCTGAAATCTGTTCCAGATTCCTGTAAGCCCCGATGGCTCTCTGAAGCTCTGCCACTTCTGCACAGGGGCTGGCTCGGCCCGGGGACAGTGACATCACACAGACAGGGACTGTCCCCTGCCCTGCCTCAGTTACCTTGGATTAAATGTGGTCAAATTAGTCATGGAAAAAAATTAAAGGGAGAACAAAAGCAAGTTGTAGCCCACAGTACAGAGAGGCACCACGGTGGGAATTTGCTGCCTCCAGCAGAGGTGCCTACATACAAACTGAGGGTGTTTAGGGGAGGATGGAGGATGGTAAGAGAAGGGAGAGGCAGATTGGGGCAGTGACTGGAGACAGAGGCAGACATAGTATAAAAATTGACATTAAAAAATAGGGTCATACGTGGGGTTGAGGTGGTTTAGCCCTGAGATAACACCCACGTGCTACTCTGTAACTTTAAAGAAATCAGGATGCTAATTATTTCTGTTGTATGGGAAAAAATATCCCATTTACACATCTCAAAGGATTTATAATGCAGCAGACCTGTTGGTTCACCAGCAGATTTTGAGCACTGTTGAGAAAGGGCAAAAAAATAACGTTTCTCCCAGGCTGCTGAGAAGTGGGCAGAAGGTGAGGTCCTGTCAGGCCCTCTGCTGTGGGGACAAGGGGCAGCACTGGATCTCCCTCAGCTCAGCCCCTTCCCAGGACCCTCAGCAGCCCTCCAGGAATGAAAGGATGTGGAACCATCCAAGCCAGGGTGTTCCCAAGGCACTGGCAGGAGGGGAGATGCTGCATCCTCCCCCAACCCCGTTCCCACCACAGTTCTGGAGATTTAAAACACTCTGCATGTGGCCATGCAGTGATTTCAGAAGAGAAGTACAGTTGATTTTTATCAGATGTTGGAGGCTTTGGTTTTATAAACTGATGGAACACGCATCAGTGAAAGCCCCTAAGCAGTTCTGCTGCCTTCAGATGTTACTGGCACATGTATTGCTTTCATGAAAACCTCCACTGCCCACTGCCCTTGTGCTTGTGCCTCCTGAAATCTCAGATTTTTATTTTATCCAGTTATTACTATTTATCTCACCTAGGTGTGATCTGACCAAAACAAAGCTGGTCCACTCAAAGGTGTCCAAAAAGGAGGATGCCTTCCACTCAAGAACTGCACCAGGGTTTGGTGGATTAGATGCTTCCAAAATGTGCACTAGAAGAGAACCAGTGCAGTAAGGTTAACTAAAAAGCTACTCCTTCCCATTTCCAAGAGAATTATAGCTCATGATAAACGAGTAACTAACACATGTTGGGTTTTAATAACTGGAATTTATTACGCTACCAAGTGTTACCCAAAAAAGAAGAAAAGTGATGGAGGGCAAAGAAGTTCTGAGCAAAGCCCATATGAAAGAATTTATAAGCAAGAAGAACAAACATTCTCTTTGGGAATTACTCTAGGCAACACAGCAAAGAATTATGGCACACAAACTAAGGTTACATAAACAGTCTAATAAAATCCTGGGACTGATTTATGGAGCAGAGACATCTTGTAGTGTACTTCCATGGACAGCAGTTTCTGCTCACAAGAGCAACTATGCTGTAATTAGTAAAAACCAACAGAGCATCCCATCTAAGAGGGAACAAAAATCAAAGCCAAACATATAAATAAATAGGCCAAAACAACAAAATCAGTCTCTTCTTCCTATAGGCAGATACATACAGTAATGGATGGAAAACTTTGCCCAGCCCAGTCACCTGCACGGCCACAGCAGCGAGTCCTCTGTGCAATCTGTCCTACAATTATGGTCAACAGCATCCTGGGGAGAGGGGGTGGGAGGACACCACGTGCACAGAGTGTTCCTGTGGTTTGCATGAGGGAATTCACAGCAATCGTGGCTCAATGCAGTGAATCTGTTTTAAATATAAGCCTTATCCATGCAGACAAAGTACAACCAATGCCACAGATTTTTGTGATAGCTCATTTAGGTTGTAGTCATTATTTTTCTCCCTTCCATGATACAGAAAGGCTGTGAAACTGGAGTGGTGTTTGTCATTGTCATCACTTTTTAAATCTCTCACTGAAACACTACAATGGGTCTGACACACAAGGTGGGATGGGGCTGACAAAATAAAAGGGGGCCAAGAACACAGAAGGCTTCCCCTTGTCCACTGTGGATTAAAGAAACCAGAAATGTGCTGGAGGAGGACCCTGCAGGACCTGAATGCCATTGCCGGCTCCCTCCAGAGCCAATGGCCTTTACAAGCTTTCATGAAGCCTCATGGAGAATAGGGCTGGGAAAGCGGTGAGGCTCCTTTAAAACAGATTCTCCCAGAGAAACTTCCAGAAGGAGAGGGCTTGAAACAGAACTAAAGAGTGCCATCTGCTGCAGAGAGCTGGAGCAACCTCGGGCCCTGTGAGCGAGCCGCCGGGACAGCGGCAGCGCTGGATGTGGCACCGAGCTCGGGCAGGGAAAGGCTGGCAGGGCTGCCCGTGGACACACGGCCGAGGGTTAACGGGAGGGTTACCTGCTCCCCTCCTGCTGTCTCCAGTGCTTGCACTCACGTCCCCTGCACGGCCCTGGGGTTCGGGAGCTGCTGTGGCCCTGCCTGAGGATGCTGTGGAGTCGGGAGCCCAAGCTGGGGCAGTGCCCTGAGGTACCTGGAGCTGCCTCAGCCTCCCTGGAGCGGAGAGAGGACGGAGAAAACAGCACAACTTCACCTCCTGACTGGAAAATGCTCGTGTTGTCTTTTACCCCAGCTCACGACCTGATACCTCAGAGCACCCTTGCTGAAGAGAGACTGGAAGAGCAAGGTTTGAACTTCAGAGGGTTTCTACAGCTCAGAGCAAAAAAAGCCTCGAGTAAAGCAGAGCTCACAGCAAATCCAGCGACTTGGGACAGCAAAGGGATGTGCTGGCTCAGGGCAGAGGGACAGGCTTAGTGACAAGTTCCAGGCACGGTCCTGAGCTCCATCTCCAGGCAGCAGTCCTGGCACAGCAGGGCATCACTACGTGCCCAGCAGGACCCCAGGCAGTGCCACCAGCAACGTGGGCCTCCCCTGTCCCCGGGCACAGCACCGCTGTGGGCCGTGAAAGCACCCACCACAAACGCTCAACAGCTGACAACTGCACTGGCACAGCTCTTCCCGATCTTCCCTTTCTTCCAGGTGCCTTTTGTCCCCGATTTTCCCTGCGAGTGCCGGACTCCAGCGCGCAGCGAGCGGCGCCCGCCCTGGTTCGCAGCCTGCAGATGGTGCTACCGACCAGCTTTTCCTTGCTCCAAAATTGTTTCCAAGGAAAAAATCCCCCGTGTGCAGGCAGCACAACCCCCACAGAAAGGCTCACCCTCTATTCCAGGTTTTCTGAACCTCTCTGACACTGTAGCACCTCCCTGCAGCGTCCCCGTCCCCGTGCCGTGGCAGCCACGGTCCAGAGCAATTACGCGACTTTTGGAAGAGCCATTTCAGGACGGCAGGACCGGGGCTGCCTTGGTGGAGCTGCAGACCAAACGATCCCGGTGCTTGTAGGCATTGTCCTCAAACAGCAGAAATTCACCTCGTGGAAAGGCTCAGAGTCCTGTCCTCCACTGACCCTCTGGCTGCTGCCCCCTTCTCTACCCTTCATCTCCAAACTCCATCCCGGGAAGCTCGGCTGGTGCAAGCAGAAGTGCTCAAAGCTAAAGCAGAGCTCTGCAGATTGTGCCCATCCCTATTAGAAGTCGGATTTAATCCTATTAAGTCCGTGGTGCTTTTGTAACTCTACGATACAACAGCGATACAGCTACCTCCTCACCATCAGCACAACCTTTTATTTTTAATTAACTGAACTCATAACCCAAAATGTATTATAGACAAAACAGATGCCCAAAAGCCCCACAAACAACAAAATGCCCCTCTCGAGTTACAAAGTTCAAAGCCATCACCAGCTCACAAACTCTGAAGTTCACAAATAAAAACATGATTCTACTCTGAGGGAAGTAAATTCTTCGAATTTCCAGCACACAGACAGTGTATTTATGTGAAAATCCTCCATTTTATTTAAAGTAACTTTCCCTGAAGAACATAACAAAATGTAGGTTCCCCGAGTGCAGCTGGAATACCTCCACAGCAGCAGCCAACACAGTGGATTCCCCAGAAGCAAAGAAAATCACTATATTCCAAAATCCTCTTAAAACCAACGACAGCTGAAGGAGCTGAGCTGCCTTAATAGACTGGGCTGCTTTTATGGCTTTATCCTGCAAGATGCCAAGTATTCCTGCTCCAGTTTAGCAGAATCCTTCAGGACAAGCTTAACTTTAAATAGAGGGAGAGTTTTGTTGAAGTTAATGGTGCTGCTCAGGGGCTTAAGATTAAGCACATGCTTAAGTGCTTGCTAGGCCCAGACCCATACTTACAAAGATCAAGCTCTGAAATGTTAGAGCCTGACTGTGTGTTTAACTGGTTATGTTGAGACTGTCAAACTTTTGGCGTCTGATTATTCCTGCAGGAGAAATATTACATCAGACATAAAACCCTGAATAATTAATGGTTTGAAAAACCTAAAGACAGGGTGACTGGAAGCAGACACCTGATTAGAGTAAATAGAAAGTCAATAAAAAGACTTTTAAAAATATTCTTTGCTAATATCCAACTTAAACCTTCCTTAGCTCAACTTCAGACCATTTCCTCTCATCCTGTCACTTGTTACCTGGGAACTTGGGGTCTTTCCTCCTCCCATCTCATCCTTCCATTCTCCTCCTCCTTCTCTCTCTGCACCAAAATTGCTTTTTTGCTTTTCTCTCACCACCTGTTTTAACAGCTTTGAGGAAGCAACAGTCTTCTAGAAGAAGTTTATGCAATACTTCATATAATAGAGCTAAAAATGTGAGAGGAGTTCTTAGGAAATGCTGAAGAAGAAATACCACTAAACTGCTGTAAAGCAACCTGGATCGAGTGATATACTACCAGTAATTAAAGTGTCACTGGTTTCCTTGCCTCCTTTTAAAGCATTTTTTTTCCTTAAATTCTCCTTGTCTCTAATTTTTTTTTTTCTCCAATGTATTGAAAAAAGTAGGAAAATGCTATCTGTTTATTAATCTTCTATTTCAGTGACCTGCATTAATGTTCATTTATAAACCTAAAAGGGAATATGAGACTTGATACAACAAAACCTGTAAGTGCATTCTGAACTGTAAACAGACAAGGCTTATCTCATCTGAATAACCAAAGTATTCTGGAGCTGGGGTTGACATTCTCAGCATCTTCTCAGGCTGAATGGATAGATTAATGAAATGTCCCAGAAAACAATGTAAGTGTATGGGGTTATAGGTTTATCAAAAATATTCTTCATAAACTGGGCATCAGATCTGCGGACAGGACACAGGCTGGCACCCTGAGCCTGCTCAGCTGATGATGTGCAGAAGATCACAACCAATTACGTACAAATTATTTACCTTAAACAAAACCTGCTACACAAGAGGCACAAATCCTGTCGCCGTTGGAGGTGACAAATACAAACCAGGTCTGTCACTTCCCAACCTCTTTTCCTCGCAGCCCCCACTCCCCAAAGCCAGGCCTGAGCACAGAGCTGGGCAGCGGAGAGGGAGGGCAGGGAACACAGCTTTTTTCCACAGATTTCACAGAATATTCCGAGTTGGAAGGGGCCCTCAAGGATCATCGAGTCCAGCTCTCAAGTTTTTAGGTGCAGCTGAACCAGCCCAGGGCATTTCCTCAGTCCCTGAGCCGCCGGCATTCCCACGCTTTTCCAGCTCCAGCTACCGGCAAGGGCCAAGCCAGCAGGTGGGCTTGGGCACTTTGCACCTCAAACCACCCGGGTTTTCACACGTACAGAAGAGACTGGTGTGCTGAGAACCAGCTCCTGAGTCAGCCCGGCTATCCCGAGGCTGAGCTCAGTAGGGCTGTACTGGAAAACAAGCAAGACAACCCTAATCTCGGCAAAAGGCTGAGCCAAGGACATCCCTGGAAGCCTGTAATTCCACTCCCAGCCTTTGTCTCACAGGAGAAGGTCTGTAATTATATAAGCATGTAGAAACACTTTAAATGCAACTGTCCTGAGGCTTCAGTCTCAGTAAGCTGGATAAAATGAACTCGACTAACTTTAAAAAAATAAGGGGGGGCAGGGGGAGGGAGAGGATGGGGGGAGCAAGAAAGAGAATGAAAGGTATGTGAGAAAATGTTTCTCAGGCTCTTTATGGCTGATTGAGCTAATTTACTGTGGAATGGGCAGCAGCCTATCTTTAGATAAATGCTAATGAGGACGTTAATGCTTTCTTCAGTCTGGCTGCTACTATTATGCTGAAAGAGAAGGTCAACAGCTAATAAACCCAGTTAACAAGCCATTCTGAACTTCACTTTAGCTTAACACTCTTCAAAGTTGCAGTCATTAAATCCATAGGCTATTAGGAGCTGCCCTCCTGTTTTCACTAGGAGCAAAGGCAAACTTTCAATGTAGTCATTAATTGAATTAACAGACTCTAATCCAATTTGATGTAGTGTAAATTGAAATGCACATAAGAGTGAAGATGCCTGTAAAGGAGATCCCCCTTTTCAGGCTGCTTTGTGTCAAACTACTTCTGTTATCACTGCCACACGCCTCCCGTGAAGGGTGCTCTCATGTACATAACCCTTAACATCAGCTGCTCTCTGATATGAACATAGTTTGCTGTAAGAAGACGGAGCCTGGCAAGACAAAAACATGTCTTACAGCTTATTAAGACTCCTTAGCTCGGTGTGATAAACTGGTAAGCAAGGATCTTAACATCTATTGCCACCATTACAGTGTGTTACACTGCCATGGGGTGGAAAAATAATCACACAGGCTTGGCAGATGGGGAGCCCGGGGTAGGGAGATGTTGAGTGCAGGAGGTTTCAACACAGAACCCTTCACTTGCCCACGAGGGTGGATAAAGCACCACTACTGCCAGTTTAACAGGGAATTCAATCCAAGAGGACAGGAATTTCTCCAGTCTCTTACAGAAAAAAACCTGTATTACAGGGACTTGAAAATATCTAGGTTACCCATTAATCCAAATAAAACACAAAGGCAAGGAAGCTAAGACAGTTATCCACATACAAAGTACTGGCAAGAGTGAGATAAAGCTATTCTAAGCCTGCAGAGACCATTTATAATATTTCTTTAATATTGACCTGCATAATTGGCCTCCTCACACACTACCGGAGCAGAAATCCAAGCCTCCATTATCGGAGATATGAAGACATAAAACCACATTCAAGAGGCAATGGGACATCTGGAGAGGAAAATGCAAGCGTATCCAAATCATTGTGTTCTTTCAGACACAGAAAAACACAATGGAGCTTTAGAAATAACTAAATATAGTAATTTGAGTTCAACTGTAATTAAGGGAGAAAAAAGCCTGACTTCCCCCCCCCCGTCCTTTTAAGAGTCATTGTTCAACGTCACAGCGATATTCAATTATTCCATATAAAGAGCATTTACTTTCTTTTCTGCATTATTATTATATTATCCACTATTTGTATGACTACAGAATGAGTAGTAATACAGGCCCCCAGCTGAGACTGACAGCCCCCCTCTGCTCGCTACTGTGAAGACATATGGCACAAAAGCATCCCCGAGCAGCTTTGTATTAGCACAGATAAGAGAGCCTGGAAGAAAGGGAAGGTTGGTATTTTTATTTCATGGGTGGGGAAACCAAGGCAAACTGAGGGAAGAAAAAAAAAAAAAAAGAGCCAAGAACTGTATAATAAATGATTTCACACAAGATTGGCTCTGTCTATTGTCTGAAGGCAGGTCTTTGTGGACACGTTTTCAAGGCTTAAGCAGGAGTTTAAAGCACACCCCAAGCAGATTTTGGCCACAGACCCCCAACCAACCTGGAGTGAGTGCAAGGAAATTCCATCCCCCCCACCCAGTGCCTGTGTAGGCACTGAGTCAGAAGGCTGGTGCTGAGCACCCAGTGCCTATATAGGCACCGACCAGCCTTCTG
>NW_020956211.1:554813-556641 GCF_003031625.1 Empidonax traillii
TGAAGGCAGGTCTTTGTGGACACGTTTTCAAGGCTTAAGCAGGAGTTTAAAGCACACCCCAAGCAGATTTTGGCCACAGACCCCCAACCAACCTGGAGTGAGTGCAAGGAAATTCCATCCCCCCCACCCAGTGCCTGTGTAGGCACTGAGTCAGAAGGCTGGTGCTGAGCACCCAGTGCCTATATAGGCACCGACCAGCCTTCTGACTCTGCTCCTATGAATAACATGGACTATGAACCCAAAGGGCCTGGCAGTAGGGGCTGCAAATCCCCCTCTTGCCAGCGAAACAAATGAAATACCAACAAGCAAACAGTAAAACCCCAAGCCTTCATATCAACTGGGCCACACAACTGTATTTTCTGACTGCAGCAATGATTCAACTGCCAAGAGAAGTCCAATTCAAAATGTGAATATTCTGTCATGTCTTATAATTCCTCTTTTTGACAGACACTTCTATCAGGGAGACTGCAACCAGAGAAAGTACTTTAAAAGACTAAAGTGACAATGGTGGCAGGAGCTGACACTGAGAAACCATGTTTGTCTAAAAATCCAATGAAAACATGCAGGAAAAAAAAAATCTCTTCAGCCTTTTGCCAGTTCCAACAGACGTGGACAGTGAGTCAAACAGGAGCTGAGATGTCCATTTTACTGACCAGCTACACCTGCTGACCAGCAGGAGCCTCCAAAGGCAACATTGCCATCTGATGCCCAGCAGCTTTCCAGCTCACCAGGCCCAATCCCTCCAGCCTTCCCGGTGCCTCTGCACAGGGGGGAAAACCAAAGCCTGGCTGGACCCAAACTGGCACAGACCTGGCTGAAAGGGAGCAGCCAAAATAGCCTTTTACCAGCAATCCCTCAACTAGCACCTGGAAATGATACCAGCAGTTTAGTGTCTGCTTTGGGGTTTCACTGACACGCTGCCTTCACCACAGAATCCCAAAGGGGTCAGGCTGGAAGGGACTCCAGGGGGTCACTGGTCCCACCTCCCTGCTCAGGCAGGGCCAGCCCAGAGCACAGGGCACAGGATTGTGTCCAGAGGGCTCTGGAATATCCCCAGGGAGGAGACTCCAGCCCCTCCTTGGGCAGCCTGTTCAGAGCTGGGTCACTGCCCAGGGAAGAAGTTCTTCCTCCTGTCCAGCTGGAGCTTCCTGGGCATCAGTTCCTGCCCGTTCCTCTTGTGCCATTGCTGGGGCCCCCCGAGCAGAGCCTGGTCCATCCTCTGCCCCCTCCCTGCAGCCCCTGACACACCCTGGGGAGGGCCCCTCTCAGGGGGTGCTCTGGAGGCTCAACAGCCCCAGCTCCCTCAGCCTTTCCTGGGCAGGGAGATGCTCCAGTTCCTTTATCAGCCCTGCACTTTATGAGGGGTCCATCGAGCTCCTAAGAAGTAGGAAGAAAGCAAGGAACAAATGCTTTCACATCCATCTGCCAACGTATTTCTGGATAATTCAAGATCATGAGGAATAAGGAATCCACACACCACCCCTATCTGATAAAGCACAACACAGACCTCTGCTAAGGTTGACGCTTTTTTAAAATAGATGGAGTAAATTTGATGAAAATGCATTTTTTAATGCATTTAGGGTAGGGAACCCTGTTCTGTTCTCTTACAAAAAGTGCAGTTTGAGTGCAGGTTTGTTAGCACAGGAGTCTGTAATTGCCAGCCCCCAAACACCATCCCGATGCACGAGACCACAAAATGCCCTGAGATGACCATCACCTCCTCCAGCATCATTTGTGGTGCTGCCAAACCTGTGCAGGACAGCTTCCAAGGGAGGAGGTAAAACCATGGAGTGACATCGGAGCTCCTGTTGGTGGTGCCTGCAAACCT
>NW_020956211.1:556662-557825 GCF_003031625.1 Empidonax traillii
TTCAAGGCTTAAGCAGGAGTTTAAAGCACACCCCAAGCAGATTTTGGCCACAGACCCCCAACCAACCTGGAGTGAGTGCAAGGAAATTCCATCCCCCCCACCCAGTGCCTGTGTAGGCACTGAGTCAGAAGGCTGGTGCTGAGCACCCAGTGCCTATATAGGCACCGACCAGCCTTCTGACTCTGCTCCCATGAATAACATGGACTATGAACCCAAAGGGCCTGGCAGTAGGGGCTGCAAATCCCCCTCTTGCCAGCGAAACAAATGAAATACCAACAAGCAAACAGTAAAACCCCAAGCCTTCATATCAACTGGGCCACACAACTGTATTTTCTGACTGCAGCAATGATTCAACTGCCAAGAGAAGTCCAACTGAAAATGTGAATATTCTGTCATGTCTTATAATTCCTCTTTTCGACAGACACTTCTATCAGGAAGAATGCAACCAGAGAAAGTACTTTAAAAGACTAAAGTGACAATGGTGGCAGGAGCTGACACTGAGAAACCATGTTTGTCTAAAAATCCAATGAAAACATGCAGGAAAAAAAAAATCTCTTCAGCCTTTTGCCAGTTCCAACAGACATGGACAGTGAGTCAAACAGGAGCTGAGATGTCCATTTTACTGACCAGCTACACCTGCTGACCAGCAGGAGCCTCCAAAGGCAACATTGCCATCTGATGCCCAGCAGCTTTCCAGCTCACCAGGCCCAATCCCTCCAGCCTTCCCGGTGCCTCTGCACAGGGGGGAAAACCAAAGCCTGGCAGGACCCAAACTGGCACAGACCTGGCTGAAAGGGAGCAGCCAAAATAGCCTTTTACCAGCAATCCCTCAACTAGCACCTGGGAATGATACCAGCAGTTTAGTGTCTGCTTTGGGGTTTCACTGACACACTGCCTTCACCACAGAATCCCAAAGGGGTCAGGCTGGAAGGGACCCCAGTGGGTCACTGGTGCCACCTCTTTGCTCAGGCAGAGCCAGCCCAGAGCACAGGGCACAGGATTGTGTCCAGAGGGCTCTGGAATATCCCCAGGGAGGAGACTCCAGCCCCTCCCTGGGCAGCCTGTTCAGAGCTGGGGCACTGCCCAGGGAAGAAGTTCTTCCTCCTGTCCAGCTGGAGCTTCCTGGGCATCAGTTCCTGCCCGTTCCTCTTGTGCCATTGCTG
>NW_020956211.1:558404-567132 GCF_003031625.1 Empidonax traillii
ATTTGATGAAAATGCATTTTTTAATGCATTTAGGGTAGGGAACCCTGTTCTGTTCTCTTACAAAAAGTGCAGTTTGAGTGCAGGTTTGTTAGCACAGGAGTCTGTAATTGCCAGCCCCCAAACACCATCCCGATGCACGAGACCACAAAATGCCCTGAGATGACCATCACCTCCTCCAGCATCATTTGTGGTGCTGCCAAACCTGTGCAGGACAGCTTCCAAGGGAGGAGGTAAAACCATGGAGTGACATCGGAGCTCCTGTTGGTGGTGCCTGCAAACCTCACCATGGGATGAGGCTGTGACTCCCCCAGTCACAAGGACAAACACTCAACCCTCAACTACCAGCGAGGGAGTTTTCATTTCCCCCAGAGCTCTCAGGTGTCTGTCCTCTGAAAACAGTGTCAATATTAACAGAAGACAAAAGGATGAGAGAAGCCCTGCTGTGTGTATGCTGCTGAGAGATACAGAAGCTCACACTGGGCAAACAGGAATAATTAACAGATCTTTTTTTGAATTTTGTGTATTGTAGCAATTTTCACCCAAGAATCTTAGAATACAATTCAAAAATACTCCAACCTCAGGCAAAAAAACCAAACAAAACTGAAAATAGCAGCATTGTTTTATCTGTATGGAAGGGAAAAGCAATGTGGAAATGAAGGAAAACAAGGAACAATCTCCAAACAGGGGGATCTCCTGGTTTAGAGAGAAGGGCTTGATAAAATCCAGAGGCTGCAAGCAGAAGTGAGAAAAAAAGTCAGGCTATAAATAGGATGCTAATTTTTAACTGTGAGGGTAATTAGCCACTAGAACAACTTCCCAAGGACTGCAGTGGTTTCTCAATTACTCGCAATTTAAAGTGAAGACTAGATTTATTTATTTTAAAGATATACTCTAACTGGAATTAATTACATCAGCTCCTGCTGCCTGAGTTGTACAGAAGCTCAAAATGATCCAAGGGATCTGTTTTGGCATTCTGGTCTTGGATCAGACCGGACAGGAACCCAGAACAAATGGGGACACTCACAAGGAAATACAATTTACAAAGCAATTGCAATTGCACCGGTGCTGACATGGAGACACCATCCCTGCTCTCAAAAGGGTCAGCATCCAAATCCAGCATCAACACAGTGAAAATAGTCCTTGGATAATAATTTATCCACTCAGGCTGTAGTATCCAAATCCACCTTTACAGAAACAGAGAACAGACATTAGATGGGGCAGCACCAACTTAAAATTTATTTCTTTTGTAACATGTGTAGCCATAAAATACGTTTTAGCATACAGGACATGTGTGGGCTCTCCATCCATTTCAGGGGTGGGTTTTTTGGGGAGGTTGCTTGAGTTCCCATTCCTACATGTAGCTGTTAGTCTTTTCCCACATCCCATCATCATGTTTTTGATCCACAGACCCAAGTGCACCTCAATACAGTAGAACACAGGGAATTATCAAAGAAGTTACAGCTTTGGGGAAAAGGAACAACTGGGGAAAAGGAACAACTGGGGAAAAGACAGAGCCCAGCAAATGCCCAAATTATGGTGGTGAGCCCATGCTGGAAGCATCAGCTCTTTCCTCTCCCATCCCTCGGTGGCAGCAGCACTCACTGGCTCTCCACGGGGATGGAGTGGGTACAGTAGCTGTGTTTGGTTGATTTTATTCAATTATAACAACAACTACTTTATTATCAGTGCTCAAACAGCAGCAGGACAGACAGGAGCATCACCCAGCTGGACGTGGCTGACACACCAGCAGGCAAACTGCACACTACAAAAGCACAGAAACCCAAAGCATCTGAAACTTTCAATTCCAAACAATTCTCTCCAGCTCATCTGGTGCTTTCAGAGGCTCTGTAACAGCCCAGGGAGCGATGCCTGAGCAGCACCTCCCTGCCAAGCCAGGCGGCAGCTGAAGAGCTGCACAACATGCCAAGGCATTCTGTTTGCATTTCCATTGTCATTTGATGTAATAAGTGTTGATCTCAATTCACTAAACATTTGTGTCAATTTGCCACCCGGTTTGGTTTAGTTTGAAAGGCATTTCTGTTGCATTAAAAAAATGGCATTAGACTACAAATTAATTAGTTGGTTTACAAGCTTAAGGTACATTATTGTCCTTCCAGCCCTCTTCTGAAGTTTATCTTCACATTTTTTCAGTGATCTACAAGGAACAATTTTTACCATTAAAATGTAACTTTCAGGAGCTCTCCTAGGAAAGCCCAGCAGAGCCAGCAGGTGCTGGAGCATTCCAAAGTGCATCGTGGACTGTATTTATAGGAGCTGTCTAGCCATTTAATGGGTTCTTGAATGATTTGCTTAGGTGTTTACTTTTCCTAAAAGCAGTTTATAACCTCGGCTCTTGTCTCTGAAGTTCCTCCTAAATCATTCTGAAAATATACCACAGGGCAACGAGAGGGAAGGGCCGGAGTTTTCCACCCTGGGCTCGGTGTTGTGTTTACCCTGCAGGATCTGCAGCTCTGTTGTCAGAACTAGGCCATGTCTGACCTCAATATGGTGCAGGGTAATTCCCAGACGGCTTCGGCTCAGCGCCGTAATCCCCGATGGAGACACTTTCACTGTGTTCATTGTTTCCCGGGGACTCTGACAAGGAAGCCCCTCCTGGATCCTGTGGTGTGGCAGGGATGGCAATGCCCACGCTGCCCAGCACGGCTCAGCTCCCACAGCAGCCCCACGGGCACACCCTGTATGTGCCTCCTGCATCCCCGGCTCTCACAGCTTTGGGCTGCACACAAAACCACTCAGCAACGTCAATTATTGGCTATTTGCTCCCAGCCTTCAACAGATGCTTTTCTAACCATGTTTTCTGCATGTGGCACCTTCCCTTCTGGTATCAGCAAGAAGAGTTTGGGGCTGCTCCTCTTCCCACTTCCCTCCCTCCCATCCATTAAGAGTGAGAATCCGGCATCAGCGCTGCTGCCTCTGTAATCTATCACCTCGAGGCCCTTTCATATATCAATGTTTGACTGCTTTCTATGTAAAACAGGTCATTAAGTTAATCAGAAATTGACTACTACTACAAACACCTTTTGAATAAGGTCAAATTAAGATAAAAGTCCTTGCTCTTTTCGTCTCTCAGCAACAAAGACTATAACCAGGCTGCTAAACCCACCATTAATGTCAGTGTGCAGATTAAATGTCATTAAAGGCAATTTGTCACTTACATACACACTTATCTCAATCTAATAATTAGCAAAAGGTCAGGCAGATAAACCTGTGTATTTCAATCCACAATAAATTTCAGCTGCAGGAAAAGACA
The DNA here is from genome assembly GCF_003031625.1 of Empidonax traillii. Classification (NCBI taxonomy): domain Eukaryota; kingdom Metazoa; phylum Chordata; class Aves; order Passeriformes; family Tyrannidae; genus Empidonax; species Empidonax traillii. The sequence continues at coordinate 561,676 of NW_020956211.1, forward strand.
AAATAAAAGTTTAACCATATCTACACGTATTTGTGTTTGAAATATATGCGTATCATTAAATCCGGGGAAAAAAGAACAATCTATGTTGCAGACCTAACCGGTTTCAAGCCTTATTGTGGCACTTGGCTTAAGCTGTGAGGAAGCCAATTGCACGATCCTGGATAGCAGTGACACCCCAGAGGAGGGAGCCCAGCAGCCCAGTGAAATGGTCACAGGCACTGCCAGATCCATCCCCACCATCACCACTGGCTCTCAGCTTGGTCTCAGCCATGACATGAAGCACAGATAAATAAACCATGGGGACTGAATTAGCTTCTGAGCTACCAGGAGACTCCTTCACTTGAGGTGTCCAGCAGCCTGACTGCGTGTCAGGACACAGACAGGAACAACATCCCAGCGAGGAAGCAGCTGGGGGTAAAACAAACCCGTTGATTCCTTGGCCTGCCATCTCCACACCTCCCACAAGGCTCAGCTGTGCCCGAGGAGATGCCTAACTCAGCTCTGCACAGGCGAGGAGGAGACCAGGATGCCCCACGTTTGTGCCTCCTTTTCCCCTCAGCTCACCAGGAAAGATTTTGCAAACCAGAACCCCCTGATAAAATTCAAGCTCTACACAAAGTGTGGAAAATGGAATTGTCACATCTTGATTTCGGAAATCATGGCAAATCTCCTTTAAATGGTGCTATGGCAGTGTGGTTGGCAGGTTTGCCCCTATGAGAAACAGAAGAGCAGGGCTGAGAGCGGGGAGGGAATTCTGCATCATCAGTCCCACGGGAGGCAACAGAGAACCCTCTCCCTGCAGCACTGACCCATCTGCTCCTGCACAGACCCTCCTGTGTGGCAGCTGGGCACGCAATTCTGGCATCCCCCCGGATGGAAAAGCATTAGCTTAAAAACTCTCAGTGCTCAGCAGCCAAAAACAAAACCAGCTTCCAAAATAACACGGCCCAAAATTGATAACCTTACCAGTACCTGCATCCTCACTGCCACTGGATCCTTTTCAGCTTTTCCCACCCAGACCAACACATTCTTAAATTCAATCCCTGTTCACAGACCATTCTCCCATTGACTTTCCTGACTCTAATGACCATTAACAGCACATTTTCAGTTCCCTCCTGTGAGGATACAGCTGTGATGTGGACAGTAATAACTAGATAAGGAATGGAGACTTAAAGCAATATTTTTTTAAAGACATTTCAAATTATTCTGGTCGTGTTTAGGTTGGTTTATCTCACATTGGCAGCACTTAACCCATCGTCAGTGTCTAAACAGGTACTTCCCATGGCAGTGCAATGGCAAACTGTCATCATTCAGCCTCTCCCTCTGCTCCTGACACGGCAGGGGCACTCAGTTAACTCAGTGGTGATGTGTTGTTTTCATCGTTCATAGCAAAGAAAGATGGTTTCAAGGAATCAGACAATTCACCTCGCTTCTTGTCACAAAGGTACTTCATGATTAATGGAAAGTAGATGGAACAATATCTTACAGCAAAACAGGACTTTTACTTCTCTTAGCTGAGGAAATTTTCGGATCCCTTATTTTAAAAAAAAATAGTAAATCACAGCAAGCATCAGCTTTAAAAGCAATGCCAAATCCTTCTCAGCACAGGTTTTTAAAGCTTGGTTGGGAATTTTTTTTGGTAACAGGTTTATTTAGGGATGGGACATAACCTTAAAAAATAACTCAACGTACTGTTTACAGGGAGCTATTGCTGTTACTGTCTGATGGTCATCAATCAAAACCCAAAGCCTTGCTGGGCTGAAATCTCTGTTTATACATTATTCATGTGCTGCACCACACATTCCCAAAAGATAAACAATTAAAATAGAGAATACAAAGGATGGTAGGGGACAGAAACAATGTCATCCTCAGATTACAAGACAGGAATCTGCAGGAGAAAGAGTTAGGAGAAGAGTAAGGAGATGAGTGGAAGAGCTGAGAGCAGATCCAAGTCTGGCTGCTGGCCAAGGAGAGCAGGGAAGAGATCCAACAACAAACCACATCCACAGGTGGGCTCTCATCTCAAGTCTTCTTTATGTCAGCTGTATGGACTATCTCTATCCAGCATCACAGCAAAATAACCCCAAATATTTCTAAAGGATAAGAAAAATGCTATTTTAAAAGAATCAACTACAAACACAGCTGCCTGAGCACTGTCTGGTCCGTTTAACTTGAAGCTTTGCCCACGCTGTGGAAAGCAAACCCATCTGTCACCCCTCTCATTGAGTGACACAGAGGCCTCTTCTGGCACCCCAAGAGCTGGCTGGACAGCTGCAAGCTGCAGGAAAGGGACTTGTGTTTCAAGACAAACCAATGATTTTGGACTTCTCAGGGTTTGGTACATTTTATTAGAGGGGGAACCTCAGCATCAAAGCAATGCAAATACCTCAAGGAGACTGTACTCCCAGTCCCCAGCAGCTTTTCAAAACTGATGTTGGAAGCATGTTTAAAACCTCTCCTCTTGCTTTTGTCATTATGCAAGGGCATGAGCCTTTACCACGTGTGCAAACTGATCTGCAGGAGACTGATCTGAGGAAACACGAGTCATTTTTTTTCTGGTGTTTGGTTTTCAAGATCATCCATGGGCTGCATATTCTACCACTGGGCTCTCAGTGTCTTACAATACTTGTCTTGGTGGGGAATGTATCCATGTATCAGTGTCTTCCAAGGATTCTCACATTCTCTGCTAAAATAAGTAAAAAAAGGAACCATGTGTAGCCTACATGTTGAAGATTAATCCTTCAGCCCGAGGTCCAAATCATGCACTCCAAGGCTAGTGAAGAGCTCTTCCACTGCTGTGAGTGGAGGTGGATCCAGAGTCGTTTCACAACCCTTGATAATGAGCTGTTCCACCCCAGCACAGACACGAGGAGGTGGAGTCCTGACTGACGCTGACATTACAGTTTGCTCACCGCAGGTTTATATCCACAAAGTAGGCATTTTTTTCCCCTCTTCTAAGCAGTGGAAGAACGTGAAGGTCAGACTGAAGCAGCTTTGACTCACTGCTCCACTCACACTGCTCTGCCTGAGAGTCCCAGAGCCTTGGGAAGGTCAGGAGTCTGCGAGAACAATGTGCTCCCCTGCAGCTCTGGTCAGGACTGCTGTGTTTAAAGGTTACACTGATTAAGCACTGTGATTAATTTAGTCTCAGCAGAATCAATTCCACTCAACTACTAATCTAATTTACATACTGGAGAGGACTCTGCTCTTCCCTGGCCGGCATGGGTTTGAATTTAGATTCATTTTCCCCTCAGAAATGTGTTTTGAGGGATCGCACTCCAATTAGCAAATGTTTTGACAAAGCTAATGGGAGAGTTCTATCTGTGTGTCACTGCCTCCTGTCATCTGCCCTTTCATAAACCATATCCAGCTCCCAAACCTCTCAAGTGTGAATCTACATTAAAGGATCACCTACAGAGGAACATGTTGGAGTAGATACCCCCCTGTAACCACACCAGGGCAGGGAAAGCAACACCCATAATTTCTTTCAGAATGTCTTGCACAGCATCAAACACAGCATGGGAGCAGCTCAAGGGAAGGGATTCTCCTCCTCTATCCTGCACTTGTGAGGCCCCACCCATGTCCAGCTCTGGGGTCCTCACCACAAGAAGGATCTGGACCTGTTGGAGCAGAGGAGACCACAAAGACACTCGGAGGGCTGGAGCTCCTCTGCTGCAGAGGAAAGGCTGGGAGAGCTGAATGTTGTTCAGCCTGCAGATGAGAAGGCTTTGGGGAGACCCCAGAGCCCCTTCCAGCCCTAAAGGGGCTCTAGAGGAGCTGGAGAGGGACCTGGGACAAGGGCCTGAAGTGTAAGGATGGGGGGGGAATGGCTTTAAACTGCCAGAGGGCAGGGATAGGTGGGATATTGGGAAGAAATCCTTCCCTGTGAGGGTGGGGAGGCCCTGGCACAGGTTGCCCAGAGAAGCTGTGGCTGCCCCTGGATCCCTGGAAGTGTCCAATGCCAGGTTGGAGCAAGCTGGGCTGGTGGAAGGTGTCCCTGCCCAAGGCATGGGATGGAAGGAGATGAGCTTTATGGTCCCTCCCAACACAAACCATTCAGGGATTTTTCCCCAGTTGAACAGGATCCCTCTAAAGAAATCTATTCCTAAAAAACCAGAAAGGTCTGTTAGATTCAAAAAAGTAATGGAGATTACACAGGGGGTGTACAAGCAGCAAATCCAGGACAAGTGTAGGCAGATGGGTCTGCTAAAGCAGGATTCTGGGGGCCATAGAGAGGAAGCAGGGACAGATAGTGAATTCCCATTAAAACAAACCATGGCACTCTACATGTCAGTATGTATTGGGTAATAGGAAATTATATTAAAATCATTATCTGTGAAAAATCACAGCCTGGGCTAGAGATGAGTGCATGACAAATCTCAGTGCCACTCAAGCAAGTGTTTAAGTAGAAAGATCTACAGCTCTCAGGATTGGCAGGGCACACGTGGCCTTGAGAGGAAACCCCGTGCAAGAGAAAGCACAAAGAAATCATTTTAGCAGCTATGTTTTGGTCAGGGAAGTCACTGGAACACATATACCTGCTAATTTCTAGTTTTCTTTCTGAATAGTCATTTCCAAAATTTATCAAGAACTCCATTTCTTCAGGGAAGCTCACAAATGGCTGAAAAATCACATGAACGGACCAGGGGGAGAAAGCGAACCGATATAACATCAGGATACCTGCAGCCAGTGTAACCTGAACCCTCACAGAACACCCCTGCTGAGCCATCTTTACTGTTCCCTCCTTCACCTTACTGTAGAAATACCTTGAATTATAGATACATCACAGAAACCGGATCTGCAGCGCCCCCGGCACATCCTGATCCCTCTCACATCCTTCTCCCTTTCCAGCCCGAGCACTCCTGTGTTCTGTCAATACCAGCTTCAAATATTTAGCTTAACTTGATCTCCTGAAGGGCAGGAGAGAAAAGCCGGAGCCTCCCAACCGCACTTGCTGAGCAGACAGCGGATCCCAGCAGAGGACGGTGGCGAGCCCGTGCCCTGCGGCCGGAGCCGTGACAGATGTGACAGTGACAGTGACAGTGACAGCTCTGCCCGGCCGGGGCCGTCAGTTGGCAGGCGGGGTGACAGCTCCTCTGATTCCTTCATCAACCGATGTGACTGAGTGACCTTTTCCAGTCTCAGCAGCTGCCTCCCTTCTTTATTCAATCATGGCAGAAAAGAAGTCCCTTTGGGGGAGCCCTGCCCTTTCCCGTAATTTTAAGTGACCGCAATTGTCATTAGGTTTGTTCGCTAAATACGCTCGGGAGTGGTGGCAGAGCTCCGGCAGGGGAGGGGGGCACGAGGCTCCTGTGCATCCGTGTGGGAAAGCTGGGTTCTCCTTTGAAAAACTTGGAAGTGCTCAAGGATTCCTCATCAATATTAGCATTGCCTGTGCTCAAGGGGGCCAGGGAATGTACCTGCTGACCTCTGGAAGGAAGGATCTGGAGCAACATG
>NW_020956211.1:567850-657433 GCF_003031625.1 Empidonax traillii
TCTGGGGGAAGAACCTTTGGCTGAGATCCACCCTGAGCCTGCCCTGACACAGCTCCAGCCATTCCCTGGGGGCTGTCCCTGCTCCCCCCAGAGCAGAGCTCAGTCCTGCCCCTCCTCTGCCCCTCACGAGGACAGTGGGAAAAGGGAAATGCCCTTAATTAATAACAGTGACAGAGGAAGGGGGTTTCAAGTAGTTTTTCCACGAGCCTGCTTTGCATCCCTGCTCATTTACTGGGCTTGCTGTGGCTGCAGACACAGGAGACTGCAACTTCCATCATTCCTCCCCAACTCTTGGAGAAGGGCAAGGAAAATAAAAATAACAATAAACCAAAAGTTCCACGCAATGAGCAGTCTGGTTGGAATTGCAGTCACTCTGCTCTGGCTCAGCACCCGTCTGCTTCACGCCTGCTTTCCGCATACATTTGAGCAATTGAGCACTAATGTTTGAGCTGAAAAAGTGAATTTCAAAGTTGCTCCCAGTATTAACAGAATCATTATTTAAATCCTCACAGAATTACTTTTGCTGAGAAGTCACATCCACACAGCTAATGGCAACACAGATTTATTTTTGGCACAAGGACTGCCTGTCTTTAGGCATTACACTGGCTTCCACTGTGGCACTTCGTGAGCCCCTTCCACCTAAAATAAATTGCAAAAAGCTTCCTCGGGGCTGTCTCCTGTGCTGTGCTTGTCTAATGCCTCCACAATCACAGAGCTGTCTCTCAGAGCTCCTACATGACAACACACCTAACACGACAAGTGAAATTTTAACATTTGTGACAAACCCACAGATTAAAAGAAAATTATTTATAAGACAGAAAGTTCAAGCAACAAAGAGGAAAATACAATCTCTTTGTATATACTCAGGCTAACGGGAAGAAAATTAGGCTAAAATTATTCAGTATGTTCCTCCTATAAATCATTTACTGCACTCTGGCAGAGAAAACTCTGTTTAGGTAATGTGGGATCAGGGTGGAGAATTGCAGAGCCACAGGAATGAGGTGGAAGATGAATGGTGGGGGCAGAGAGAGAAGAGCCAGAGTAACGTGCAGTGCCCAGGCTCTGCTCTGGCCAAAGTGGGCTCAGTGTTTACTCCAAATATCATATTTTCAGCTGCCCCAAAGAACTCAATCTGCTTTCTGCTGAAGGCTGGTTTCCAAAAGCCTGATCTGTATCTGTCTCCTGTAAACAATAAATGCATTTCCCTCTGTGCCTTGGACGTGATCCTGGCAAATGGTCCCCAGCGCCCACCCAGGGTGAAGACGAAGGCTGGGCTGGGTTTGAGCTTCTCCAGTGTCATTTCTGCCTCAACTAAAGAATTCTACAAACCATCAGGCTGCTTCACAGGATAACAGATTGAAGCTTCAGTGGCCCAAAAGAGAGGGGAAGCTGAGAGATGAGCCGTGCTGGCACTGGGGTGGAAAGGCAGCTGAGGGTTTCCCAGCACAGAGCGCGGATGGTGCTCCGTGACCCCGCAGCCTCGGCTGCACCTTGCCATTATTGAGGGATTACAGGGCCTTCTGTACAACTGCTGAGCCTGCCAAGTCCCACGAATGCTCACCAAAATCCCACACAAGCTGCTAAAATCTTCAGGGGGTTTTACAAGACAAATTTCAATAATCCCTTTAAGTGCTTCTTTAGAATCAAGCATGAATTTGCCAAATCCAGGGTAGCTTATTCTCCTTAAATTCATAACACAACTAACTAGTGATACGTGCCTTACAAGAAACTCTGAGTGCTCACTTGAATAAAGGCTGCAGAGTTTAAATATTCCCAAACTACTTGATGTAAGAAACTGGGCTGTAAATCTCGAGATCGAAGACAGCATGAATGGTACTGTATTTCCTGACTTTGATCAAAACCAGAAAAAAACAAGGATATTGATGAACAAGGATTACACTCAGACTCAGTGTTCCCACCTCTTCATGGAAACCATTAGCACTGATTAACTTCGCAGACCAGAAAAGTCTAGAATTACCAGAGAGCGGTTATTCGTTAGGTGAATATTTTTTTCTCTAATTCTATCCCAAATTAATAAATGCAAGAGTAGGGGCAAAAGGAAAATACTTTTTTCCACAGGCACCTGGAGGAATGGTAAAGACATGAGAGCAAGCAGAGACCTAGAAAAATAAGGTGGAACAAAAGGGAGGCAGGGAAATAAAAAATAAAGGCAAAATTAGTTGATGCAAAAGGAATTAAATTTTGAAGCAGAGACAAAGTTAACAGAAAGTAGTTGAAAGAAAATAGCTGCAAAAAAGAGACAGGAAGGACAGACCAACAAAAGTATTAAATGGATATCAACAAAAGCAGAGAATGGAAACAGCAGAATGTGGAGAAGTCAGCAGGTCATTCCTGATGATCAAAGGCTGGTCTGCTTTGGCTCCCACCTCCCAAAGTGAAAAACCTGCCCCATACCCCCCTGAAGAACAGACAGTGCTTAAACACAGAGACTGATAAAAAACCCTGAGACCTGGAAATCCCTTCTCTAGTACCAAAGACATCCAAACCTATCAGTCACTCCTGAAACTCTCCCATCCCTGTCCATTTGACAAGTATTTGGAGTCACACTGCCCCTCCTCAGACACTGAGGAGAAAATGCTCCCCTGCACTCCAAAGCTGGGAGCACAAAACTTCCTGTGCCCTCCCTAGTGAGAGCTGCATCCTCCTTGAGCCCACTGCCAACACACACACACAAACACACACACAGAGTGGATCCAGCACAAGGCAAACGGGGCCCAGCCTTTGAAGTCAAGTGCAGAATGATTTATAGCTCAGATCCATCTTCCTTGGAGAGTGAAGTTTGATTTAGGGTAGCAGTACAGCCCTTAATCTAGGCACTGAATCCCCAGTAGGAGACCTTGAGAGGCACTGACCCCCCACACGCAGAAATCCTGCATGTAGAAATGTTCCACCTGCCCTCTGGACACAGCCTGCCCAACCCACTGTTCCATCCTGCCTGTCCTTACAGCTGGGATTGGAATCTGCCTCCCTTATCACATTTCCAACACATGAGAAAAAATAGAAAAGGTGATTGGATCACAGAAAGAAACAAAAAGGACAAAACCCCACAGGAACCCCAAACACAAGGAAGGAGCCCTGAGGATCCCTTAAAAGCTGACCACAGTCATGGTCCGGAGGGGGGAAGCAAAGGGGATGTTTCAGAGTGCTCCTGCTCTGAGCTTTCTAATAACATCATGAACCTGACCCTGCGGGGTTCCCAAAGCTCTGATTTTCCTGCTGACAGCTGAGACTGCAGCACTGGTGGCTGAGCTGCGAAAATGTCTCCAAGACAGAGAGAAAGAGAAAATAAACAGCGAGCCCCACGGTGTCACTTCTGTAAGTCACTTTTCTGACAGCAGCCACACTTTTATACATGGCACTCAGAGTAAACAATTCAGAGCAAATGGTTTTTTGGCTGTGGGAAGAGGATGCTCTTTTCAGCACAAACACAATGCAAAGGCAAACAAAGAGCAGAAAACAGGATGGCTCATTACCACCTGTCTTCTTCCAATTATGCCTATTACTCTGGAGGTGACAGGGCCAATAAATGTGCAGTATGGTGCCAATAGAAAAAGATACATATTCACTGTCTAAGAGTGTTTTCTGAGAGAAACATCAAAACATCCAAAGTACCGTGAAATAAACACCACTTATGAAAAAAATGGGCTCAACCCCATAAATCACAGATCTCATCATTGATACCTGCAAAGCTAGGCTGCTAGGATTCAATTTCCAGTTTAAAATGCATTTTAATGCGTTATTCCCTCATCAAGAAATTTTCCATGATGCTCCACAACAAAGGAAAAAATGTTGATCTCAGACTGGTGAAAACACCAGAATGGTTTGTGTTGGAAGGGACCTTACAGACCACCCAGTTCCACCCCTGCCACAGGCAGGAACACTTTCCACTAGCCCAGCTTGCTCCAACCTGGCCTTGGACACTTCCAGGGATGGAGCAGCCACAGCTTCTCTGGGTAACCTGTGCCAGGGCCTGCCCACCCTCAGAGGGAAGAATTTCTTCCCAATATCCCATCTACCCCTGGTTCTGGCACTGGGAAGCCATTCCCTGTGTTGTGTCCCTCCAGGCCCTTGCAAATAGTCTTTCTCCATCTCCATCCAGAGCAGGATCCCTTCAGACACTGCAAGGCCATAATTGGGTCACTCTGGAGCTTTCCCTTCTCCAGCTGAACAATCCCAGCCTTCCCTCCCAGCAGAGCTGCTCCATCCTCTGACCATCTTGGTTCTTCCTCTGGACTCTCTCCAGCAGCTCCATGTCCTCCCTGGGCTGTTCCCCAGGGCTGGGGCAGCTCTGCAGGGGGGTCTCACCTGAGGGGGCAGAGGGGCAGAATCACCTCCCTAAAATGGCCTGGAACACACTCACACCAGCTACTGGTGTGGACAGCCCAGCTCTCAACCCTCCCTCAGGCCCATTTCAGCAGCTTGGTTGCTCAGGATTAATCTTATTAATTCTCCCCATCTTTGGCAAACCTGTGCTTTGCTCTGCGCTCACCTTTTAACCCTGCAAGGTGGAACCAGGGAGCCAAGTCTGCTGTACAAAAAGAACCACTCACCAAGGGCTGCTCTTCAACTTGCTTTCCCCAGATTAACTCAGACTGCTTTGCCAGGCTGTGGGGAGGGCAGAGATGGGATGGGATGTGCTCCTCTGCAGCTTCAGGTATGTCCAGCAACCCTCAAAAGCTTTTAATCCTTAACATTACAGAGCCACTAGAAGGGCAATGTTCCAGCACTGGAAAGAGGGTGGAAATCAAAGGGAATGAAGTAATTACGAGTTTTAAGTACAGCCACTTTACGAGATACAGAAGTCATTTCCATTCCTTTCCACATGCAATTGTAATTGCATTAGAATTATTTGTAACAAGCCAAGTTTGAATTCCAGGAATACAAAGCAAAAATGTACTTTTGTACTACAGTACCACTTTGGAAGGGGACAAAACCCCCCTCAAACAAATGTAAAGTTGCCTCAAATTCACACAAATGGAGGAATCCTACAAAATCACAGCCAGTATTCTGGAATCCCTCAGACAGGAATACGGAAGGCTTCTGGAAACATTTGTAACTCTAACTCCACTGTGTATTTTCAAAGCATGTCAGAACACAAGAGGAGGATTAAGTTCCTTACACTGCCACCTCCTCCTCCTCCCTCTTCCAGGGATGACACTGCTAACAGGATAAAGTGAGTGACAGGGTTATATGATCATTACATAAAGGTAGTACACATGCAAAATCCTCAGAACACGGAAAAAAATTATCAAAGAGGTTGCACCATCTGTCTGTGGAGAAAAAAACAACAGCTGGTGCAAGGAGCTGCAAGATGCCAGGCTTCCGAGTGACAAGATGGGAAATGACAGGAAACAGCTTTTCACTCTTCTAACAGCAAAAGAAACGTACAGCCCGTGCTCTCGTGTTTGAAAACCTCCAGATGCTGCCCTCTTCTCACATTTCCATATCTTTGTTCATGCAACATCTGAAAGCTTTTCTATTTTTACAGAGGGAGGAGAAGAAAAGCACAAAGCCATCAAATGTATATATATGTGTTTTTTTTCCTTGCGAGAGGATGTTGAATGAATTTTAATCACGTTGGGAAGAAAAAAAGAAGAAGAAAAATCAGCACTATTTGATGTGAGAAACCTTTGAAAATTTCTCCTTCTCGGAAGAAATCGCAATGTTTGGCCTTTACAAAGGTCGTGTACGATAAATATTAGCTTATTCTGAGACTGATTAGGCCTTTAAATTGATTCAAGACAATCCTAAGGGTCATCATAAATCAGAAAATCATGGAATCACAGAATGGTTGGGGTTGGAAGAGACTTTAAAGATCATGTAGTTCCAACCCCCTGCCAAGGGCAGGGACACCTTGACACTAGACAAGTGTTTTTTGATACCTTGAGCAGGTAACAAACCCCTTGTGCCAGGGTTTCCAAACATCTCAGACCCTCAATGTGGCCCCTGGGCTGAATGTCCCAACTTCCCCTGTTCCTGCAGAGTGTTTTGCTAAGGCTGCAACACTAAGTTGCATATTCGAGGAATAGAATCCCCAGAAAACCACCCCACAAAATCCAGCAGGTGCAGCTTCCTGAGAGGGCTGGAGGACCTTGGGAGTTGTCTGTCAAATCTGATCCCACATCACCCCACAAACTGGATGTTATTTACAACTGATGCACATTTTACAATTGAAAACTCACTGAAAAGTCAATGCCTCATGAAGAAAGGGTCTTGCTGTGGGGGTAACCCAAAGCAGAGGCCCACGGTGTGGGGTCCTGTGTGCGCAGACAGGATGGAGCAGGATGTTCCCAGCCAAGGCTCAGGGAAAGCTCAGCCTGAGGACAGCACTGAGCTGTGGATCAGGGGATGGATCTGGACAGCCTGAGACTGATGATTTCTACCTCCCCAGACAGATTAGTCCCTAGTTCATGCAAGTGTTTTGCAGCAGGGAGATAAACTAGGATTACTCATTCCAGATGGAAGTGAGCAAAAGGAAAGGTATCTACCCACAGCAAAGCAACATGGTGATGCCAGATCTCAGCAGGAATCACACCTTCATCTTAACAACCACTCTGGAAGGCAACTCAGGGGCTAACTCTGGGGTTCACCTTTCACCCTTCATCAAGAAAATCCTGCCTTCCTGATTTTTTTTTTTTCTTTCCTATCCTGATAGAAATGAGGGCTCACTGCTGAGATTTTGGGTTATTACACACCAAAAAGGCTCTGTTAGAGTCCAGGCTAAGACAGCAGTGCACAGATAACTGAGATAACAGCCCAGCTGCTGGTGGGCAGTCCAGGTGGAGCAGGTTCAAGATGCTGCTCAAGGTCTGGCAGGGTGTGCAAGAGGCAGAGAACCAGCCTCACTTTGCTTATCTGAGCCTTGAGATTTTTCCAGCTAATCCTTCACACACTGGTGGTTGTTCTTCTGAGCCAGGAGTAAGGTTCCTGAAGGCCATCCTCTCGTGGCATGAGCACCAGCCCACGCAGAGCAAGTGGAATCATAAAAAACCCCTTGAAGCATCATCAGGCAAGCCAGCTTAGAGAGAATTTCCTAGGTGCTGTTTATTTCTACCTTTGATTCTCTACGTGGTCTCTACAGATCAGAGTACTTAGAAAACATAATTATTTTAATTAGGAGTAATTCAATTAGAATATCTCATTGCCAATAACAACTTTGCTAATAAGAAATGAACACACTTGACTTTTTTTTTTTTCCCCCTAATCTTACCTTTGGGGACTCACTGAACACTTTCCCAGATGTGGAAATATTGCTTTGATGTTGCATGTCTAATTCTTTTCTCCTGTGGGGTTTGATGCAGTGTACACATTTGAGTCCACTCAAGTCTTTCCTTTGCTTCCAGAGGGCACTGGACTGTGCTTTTCCACACTGCTTTATGCCAGGAGGGATGGATGTGCACTCCATCTCCAGTGCAGGAGAAGAACAAAACGAGCACCCTGTCTATGAAAATGGTGATGCCAAGTAGGTCTGGTTGGGTAACCACATCAGTAGAAGGGTAAGTGGAGATGCCTTGTTGTGGCTCTTTGCCGATATTTTCAGCACAGGAATATGCTTTAGGTCTCTCCAAAGGTCTCTCCATCCCTACTGAGTGGCAAGAGTAATGCCAGTATTTCCCTGTAACAGCACAAGCCAGGCTGTTTGGGCCATGCCTTCTGCAGGTTGCAGACTGTGCCCACTGTGCTGCAGAGGGACACAGGGCACTGGGAGTGAGTGATGGAGCACTGCTGGAGCCACAGGGCAGCACGTGGTGGTTTGCAGCTTTAACCACAGCTGGTTCACCCCTAAGGAGATGGGTGCCCTTGAGTCCTGGGCCTCCTCTGCACCCTCTCACGGGGCACTGCTGGCTGTGCTGGCAGTCTGAGCACCGTCATTCCAGCACACAGGTGACCTCCCAGGGGACAGATCAACCCAGGGGCTCACCCAGCTTGTGCTGGCAGTTCCCACTGCCAGGCTGCTGTGGGGGACAGGTACAGCTGGGATGCCCTACCCAGTGCTCATCCTGGGCTCCTGCCATGGTGTGAATTCCACTGGGAATCAGGTAAGGAAGCAGCAAGTTAAGGTCTGTGCTCACATTTGTATGCCTTTAACATCAACAGAAACCACACAGATGTAGAATATTTTACTGTTTCTAACCATTTCCTCTCAGATCCAACCAGTAGGACTCTGAGAAACCTGCCTTGGCAAGCAGAGATCAGTTGAGCTGTAGACAATTAGCTACTTCACCCAGTTCATGCTCATCCTCTTAACCAGCAGCCAAAGAATACTTTAATGCTGATCTGGCTCAGCCTCAGTTGTGATACTCTCCCAGCACAGCAGAGCTTGTTTTAGTTTGCACTGAACAATAAGGGGTCCTGTTATCCAAGGGTGGTACTTGAAAACATATCTGCAAGAACAGATCTCATTATTTTAATTAAAAGCTTCCACGTATTATTTTCTAAGCTAACAAATATGGCCATAGTTGTAATTATGGAATCACCAAATATAGTCTCAAGATCTTGCTAATAATGATATCCTTTTTAAAATCTCATAATCTTAAAAAAATGTTGTAATTAAGTCACCAAGCAACTATATTTGTCTCCATGAAATAAAGCCAAATCTACAGATAATTGCAAATAACTCATTTCCCAGTGGATTAATTTTTTGTGTGCCAATTAGGCTCACAAATCTCAAGCTGTCACCTTCATCTCCAGACATGCAGCTGGCTGAGAGCACAGCTATAAACAAAACAGCCTGAGTGCCTCTTGTTCCCCGAGTAAGAAAGAAAATGAAGTTACCAACACACAGTTGTGGATGTCAGCCCCCCGAGAGTGGGAAAGGGGGAAAAATCATCCTTGGATGCAGAACAATTAAAACACTTTGTTGAGCTTTCAAGAAGATGGTTCTGGGAAAGCTCCCGAGAGGCCTCTGTGATTGCAGTAGTTGGGGGTAACAGCTGCCTCCTGACTCAAACCCACACCCAGCCCACAGCCATGGATGGGTCCCCCTCTCAAATGTCCTGGGAGCCCTTTGCAATGAACCTCAGCCAGACCTGTGCCCTGATTTTGTCCCACGCTCATCCCATTACACCTGAGGGCTCCCTGAAAGGGTCACTGGCCCCAGCAGGGCAGGAGCAGCAGCTGGAGAGGCTCTGCCTTCACCCCTGCCCACTGGGCATTTTGGAGGGCCCCGGGGCCAAAGCTGCTGTTGGAACCTGCACAGGCACCTCCTGCAGTCCCTCACTGCTGCAGTGTCCACCAACACAGGGCTCTGAGCTGATTACACCTGCTCAGGGAATGTGTAGGAGCAGCTGGAAACAACCATCTCAGTTGTGCCATTTCTTCAGAACCTGCAGACAAGTCTAAGCAATTGTCCAAATCAAGCAGCTTTGGAACCTAAAAAATCCAGAGGTGTTTTGCAGCACGTACTCACACGCCCCTTTGCCTGCCCCCACTGCTGCTGAGCCTCCTCCACTCAGGCCTGCAGCCTGTCACAGCAGCTCAGAGGAACTGCCCACAAGCACAAATTCAGGGCATCTGAGAGGTTACCCACTGACAGAACAAGAGAGCAACTCTATTGCAAGCCTCTATTTCAAAATAATAAAGACATACAATTCACAGAACTTGTGAAAGTTGGTGGCTCAGGCTGAGCACCCCTTACTCCAACGCCTGCTCCTCAGCCCAGTGTCTCCTCCCGGACAGGTGCCCAAAGCTTTGAACCTCCTCAAGTGAGTCTATGGGAAGCCTGGGCTGATGGGCCTCACAAGTTCCTCTGACTCCCTTCATTGCTCCCTGGAGTGAAGATTGAATGGTTCCTCCCAAAATTCCCATGCCTGCATTTCTCACCAACTCTATCACTGTTCCCATCCTCAAGCTACCAAAGATTCCCTTCACCCCATGCAAGTTAAGGCTTTTCCCATTCCTTTAAAAAACCCCCTGACTTCACTCTTGCAGAGGAAGGATGCACCAAGTAACCTGCACCTCTGCCACCTGCATTGTCTCTCTATCTAAACCCTCCAACTTTTCCATCCTTGTAACTATCCAACCCACCCTTTGCACACCCATCGAGATGAGGACATTGCCACACACCACAGCTCTATAAATATTGCTGTAATTGTGGCCCTGAATTCAGTTTGGAAGGGGAAGAGGCTGATGCTTGGGGAGATCTGCCCTTACACAACCTAAAGATTGCACAGAAAGAAAAAATAAATCCTGGGGAAAGTAAAATTGCCAAGATTGGGAATCTATACCCACAACCAAGATGTTAGAAATGCTGATTAATCCCTGGGAGGTACATCTCCAACACATTTCTGAAATCCTGGCCACAAAGTGTTTGTAAAGATGCTAACAACAGTCTGAAAAGCCTGTTCTCTCCTTTGTCAGCATGACTGTAGAAAAAAACCCCAATCACAAAGTGTTTGTAACAAAACACACTGATAGTCAAGGAGATATTTCATTTTTTCCCTTCCTGAATTTAACAAAAGCCTGGATCTACCACTCAAATTAAACAGTGTGCAGTAAAGCATTAAGTCTGTATTCAACAAGTTTAATTACTGTGTAAATGAAAGAAATTATTATTCATTCATGACATTTATTTCAGTTCCAGTGCTAGCTGATTTTATAAAACTGGGATTGGGGGTGCAGGGGGAGGGGGAAGCTGGGTGTATAATTACTACTATATTTCTTTGCCAAACATCAGTGAACTTAAACAAAAAGAGCTTGTTTTCGCTAGAGAGGAAGAAGCATGTGAGCTATCAGCGATGGATCTTAAGGACGCCCACGGCCCTGACACGGTGCCAGGCTCTGATAGGTACACCAATATTTGGGAGGCTGATAACAGAGAGCTCATTGAAGCCCGAGACCAGCTCAGGACTCTGGTGGGTCAAAAGCCACCCAAACGATGGGAACAATCCAAGGCAGCGGCCCCCGGGAGTAACGGGAGCCACTGAGTGACAGCAGAGACCAAGCGGCAGCTGATGCTATCAGGGCCTGCCCAACAATGCAGCTCTTCTAATGGATCTTCACAGGGCTTAAACTTCAAACAAAGGGAAGGCAAAATGAAAACCCCTAATGGGCTGATTCAGATCAGGCATTTTTGGAAGCCTGGAGAAGAAGGAGAGGCTGCAGAAGGAGGGGACAGAGTTGTTACCTGCTCTGATCCACCCAAAACGTTTCCAGAGAGCGCAGTAAACAAATCCTACTGACTAATCAAAACAGATCTTCCAAAAAAAATGCTTTTCCTGTAATTCCTCTGCTTTCCTAGCCCTCCAACTACCAGCATTTAATCACTGCACTACAGGAGTGATTATGCTCTGGCAGAAGTGGCCTCAGTTTACTTTAAGGAAAGGGGGATAAAAAAAGAAAGACAAATCAACACTGGGCCACACAAGTTGTATGTAAGAAATTACAGTTGATGCATTTAGATAAGTGCAAGGAGCAGGAATGATCCTGAAGGTCAGCCTAAGTATGGGAATGACTGCAATGAGGTTTCACATCCACATTTAGACATTCCACTTCTCCCTTTGTGCTTGTAGAAAATACATCCTTTTCAAGAGAAGCTCTCCAAAGTGCTATGGCTGCCTACCTCTGAAAGCCTAGGAAAGTGTGTACAATCAACTGAGGGAATAAACATGACTAATGTTTTACATTTCAGAGTAATACATATCAGAGTCTGTTCTGATCTCATTCCCGATTCAAAATGAGTCTCTCTGAAGTTTGTTCCCAATTCCTTGCTGAACCTAATCAAGCCAAGTGGAACAAGCCATAATCCAAGCAGAATTCAATGAACTTCACCCATTAAGAAGGCTATTAAGGCTTGTTCTGAGGGTTTAAACCAGGAGAAGATTTAAGGGAAAGAAGAGATTATCCCACATCTGCCTCCCATGACCTCCCTCTGCTGGCACCAGAACTGCCACAGTCAGAGGGACAGATGTCAGAACAGGGGGATTTGAGACACTGACCTATTCTCTCACGTTCTGACAGCACTTAATTCACAGCGAACTTTTCTTTCCCACAGACTGCATCTGTATCACCTCAAATGTTTGATTCTGTGGAAATTTAAGGCCCAGAACTCTCACACTGCTGTTGTGGTTTGAGCATCCTCCCCCTGTCATCAGTCTGGAGCAGCTCACACAACAGCCCAGGAACCTTCCACAGCTGACCCTCCCTCCTGATTAGACCAGAGGGTTTGCAGACACAAAGCACTATCTTGTGCCAAAACCTGATTATGCTGTACCCTAACAGTCACAGTGATAAGAGGGAAGGTAATTACACCCAGAAATAGGTTACACAGCACAGCCACACCAAAGCCAAGTGCTTTGGCCAAGCCTGCACAAACAGTATCTGCATTTACTTTTTCACTGTTGCATAAAGTAATTGCTGAATTTAAGCCATCAGTAAGAGGAGAGCAACAGCCACATCTTGGGACTTTTCAACATCACTGAGAGCCAAGGAGCAAACAGGGGCAGCATTCCTTCCAAGCTCCATCAGCACACCTCACCCACGGTCAGTCACTATCCCTGGGGACAGCTGGGCTCTGTGCTAGGGGGAACATCAGCTGTTAACAGAGCTAAAGGGGGGCTGGGGTTGGTGTTCTGGAGGATGTACCACCCAAATCCCAGTCCTCTGATCCAAGAGCTGAGGAATGACCGCCACAAAGAGGAAAGAGAAGCACCCACATTGGATACGTCACTGAGAGTCGTTTCAAAGCAGCCACTTCTGTCCACCCTCCCCCTGGGTACCTGCACGGGAGCCAAAGGACTCAAACCATCTCCTCAGGAAAAACACTGCTGTGCCCCACTGCACACACACACACACACTGACAGCCCTCTCTCAGCCAGTAATGAGTTTTCAACTGCCTGCAGAAAGGAAGGACCACAGAAACACAGCAAGGCATCCTTTCTGCCCATCTGCCACGTGAAGCAGTCACTTCAACACCACTTAAGAGCAAGAAAAATCTGTTGCACTGATACCAAGAGAATGATTTTTTTCTTTTTTTACATTCTGATTTCTTGCCTAGTAGCCTGTGCTTACTGATGCAGGATCCTCCCTGACCACAGAGGGCACCAATATTCCCCAGCAGAAGGGGGTGAGTGTTCTGTCAACATTCCGTGGGGAAGAGCAAACTTCTCACCCACAGAGCCACTCCCAGGCAGCGGCCAAACCTCCTGGAAAGCACACTCAGGCTGTCATTAGGCATTTCCACAGCCAGCTGAGATGTATGAACAATTCATATAAGGCAACACCAAAAATAAAGCTAATTACTTGAGGCTTATGAGAAGAGAGATCTTTTTCTACAGGCTACTTTGCAAGGTCACTTTTCTTTAGCTTCTCTCTCTTTTTTTATTTTCTTTTTTTTAATTATTATTATTCTTTAAACAAATGACATTGAACTGCGTTCAAAGCTTATCTAATTCCACCTCAGGGCAGGAAGGAGTTAAGACCTTTAAAAATACATACAGATGAATAGAAAGCCAGGCTGGTAGGGCAATGTTTTTAAAAAGGAAAGGGGGGGGGGAAAGTATTTTCTTACAGTCAAAACAGAACCACAACCCCAGTGTTTAAGGTCACTTCCTCTCCTCCCAGTGCTGGGAGCAGTCCTGTCAATCAGCACGGTGTGCTGGCAGTCTCTGCTCACTCCGAGGACACAAAGTGGCACAGCAGCAGAGTAACATTTCCCCGCTGGGAAAAGGGGATGGAGGACGCAGCTTTCAATTGATTCCAAAGGTCCTTTGGGAAAGATGGAGCCTCTGGTTTATTAGCACTGACATTCAGCTCTCAGAGTAGCTGGCTGATACCTATTTAATTTAATGCCATTTTCCAGTAGGGAAATGTTTGTCAGGCTCTCTCTCGCTGGGGAAGCACAGCCAGCACCAACCCACGGGCAGAGCTCCTGCCTGCCTGGGGGGACAGGACACCTCCAGCACACACCGGGGCCCAGCTGCAAGAATCTTTCCAGCTCCAGTAGGAAAGGAGTGTTTTAGTTGTGCTCCAGACTGTTTGCTCCTGTATTTGATCTAACGAAGGGGGAAAATGACAACACAACCAGCACTGTGTTTCTTTTTGAGAGGAGAGTCTGCCTTGTACAGAGATGTGTGTGCCCAGACAGGCAGTGCTGAACCCTGACCTGGCTAAACCCCAGATACAACCTCACCCTCGCCTTAGTTTGTAACATTTCTCTGGGCAAGTCCCTCAGGCTTCTAAGACTGGTGCTCTTACATGCAAAACGAGGTATTTCCCTCATTTTAGAAACAGATTAATTGCGTGACAGACGAGGGTCTGTCAGGATACAATCCTATTATTCTTCCCTTAAAAATTCATCCTTAGCTGATGGCACTGACCTGCTGCTGTCTGGTTGCCGCTGTGGGTGTACATTCTGCTGGGACTGTGTGTCGTGGTTGAGTGTGGTCACACCAATAAACTGATAAAAAGAGGACAAGGTCTGGGGCAGACTCAGCAAAGCTCCAGGAGGCGAACGCGGCTTCGGCTCATTAACCAGGCTTAGGTAACACGTCTCCAGTGAAGCCAGTGCAGCCATACAGAAACACCCCACACTAGAGCTTCAGTCAGGCATCAGAAGATGCAAATACATGCCTGGCGTAATATTCCACATCATGCAGGGAATCTGGGCATCTGTTTCTCACTGATCCCTTAAAGCTTAACTCATTCATCAGTCTTGTGAAGATGCAAGGATCTGTCTATAAGTAAACATCCTGAAGATGAAGCTGCTCCACAATTTTGATTTTAGCTAAGCCCTAATCCAGACTAAGAAGATCTATAGAATAATACAAAAATTCTCCTGCCACAAAACAGAAGCACGTATCAGAAAAGGTCTCCATGAAATTCCCAGGTTGCTGTCTTGCCTCCCAGCCTTTGCAATGCTCATGAGGCACCCAACTAGTGCATCTCCAGCCAGACACGTTGCCTTTCACTGCACTGATTGTGTGAGTCAGGACTGCTGAAGGAAATTAAAGGTTACTGCTATTTTCTTATATACACCTCGGTGAATTGTTCCAAACTGGAAAAATATTAGTCTCTATATCAAAATCATACAGATCCAATCAATGCTGTACCTATGTCTGTGAATGTTTAAACCTGAAAGTATTGCATGTCTATGTAATTATATATTAAACACTACATGCAATGTTTAAACCTACAAGTATCACATTACATGTATAAATGTGCCCACACACAGACACTTCTACACAAATCTTTTGAGTTTTGATTATGACCGTGATAAAAATCAGTTTGCAACTATGCAGGCAGCTGTCCCCAGGTCAGTACTGAGCACTGACTCTGTTGAGACACAGGCTCTGTTTTGACTTTTTCTGCTGAAGAGGATGAAAGAATTGATGTGACAGCAGAGGATATGCTGGACTTCAGAGCTCACCCATTTCCTTGTATATTTATAGCTCTGGTCTCAGAGATGCAAAGCTTTTGCAATCCAGTGTCCAGTGATGTGCTGAGTGCCAGGACTGCTCATTTTGAGCGCAGGGAGGGAGGGCAGGATGAGCCCAGCACCATCCCAGTGCTCCGTGGGTGACCTGCAGTCACAGCCAGCTTCCCCTCTGCCACTGACTGTGCAGTTTGGACAGTGATCTACACTTCCAGCAGTCACTTCCACCCCTGAGAGACTTGCTGGTTTATATTTGTTCAGTGTTGTGAACAGCCTTGTCTTGTAAGGCCCTTTCAGCTGCCAAGCTCTCGGGGCAGGCCTTGTGTCACCGCACACAGTGCCAAGTGTGGCTGCAATCAGGCTTGGCTTTCCCAGGGTCCTGCAAGTGCTGCTCTGGGTAAAAACAACATGCACGGGGGTAAAGCTGCCAGATTCGTGATCCAAGAACATCTGTAGGTGCTTGTTCGTTTTCATGGAAAAGGAGCACTGACAGTATTTGAACAGACACTTGCTCCCCGTGTTGGAGGCAGACAGCCCATCGATGCCCCCACAGCAGCTGAGCACCCCAGTGCCTCCAGCATTCCTAACCCAGTCACCCTTTGGAGAGGCACAAATTAAAAACCAGTCCTTTTACACACAGGTGCAAGATTTCACCTACCCATAAATAAGTCTTCAAATCAAATAACTAACCTAGAGGCCTCATTACCTGGGCCCCTGTGCACTCTCAAGGAAAATCAGGAACCTTCAGAAACCATTCAGGCCCTGGAGTGGGCTCATTTCACTCCTACCAGACCCAGGGAACTTAAGGAGATGAAATCCCTCATTCAGACATATTTACATGCTCGCAGTTACAGGAGAAAAGATCCAAGTGAATCGCCCAGAGTGAGAAGGGAAACTTTACCCTGATTTTGAATCTATGAGTTTTTAAGAGAGTTCTCACTATACCTCCCCTTTCTGGTGCAGGACTGAGATTTTATATTAACCCATGTCCTGACCCCACACAAACCTACAAGGAACTAAGAATGCAATATAAAATCTATGGGCCACTATGCCAGGGCACTTTTTGGATCACTTTTCAGTAAATGTAATATTTTTTTAGATTTATTAGAGATTTAGATTTGTACCTTCTACTGGTCTCAGAGGTGACTACTAAGATGAGGTCACAAGCAGTATCTCTTTCAGTAATTTCCCTTCATGGACAGTGGAAGGACCCACATCTCTCTCTATCATCTTCTGTCTGTGCTGAGAAGAAAAATGGGATTTTGTCCTCCCAATTTCTCTCACTAACACACCACAGTGATATCTGAGCACTGAGCAAGACTGTTTTCTAAGACAAAACAATAAAACTTCAACCTGTACCTTGAGCCAAGGAAGGAGATGATTTTGGTTTCACTTTGGTTTCTCCTTTTTTTTTTCACAAGGAAGGGGAAAAAAAAATCTGGGAAGCTGGTGAGTACACCAGCAGCAACAGGAAGCAGCAGCAAGGGGTGGGTTGATGGCATCAACCCGTTGCAAAGTGCTGCCCTTCCTACAAGGTTTCACAGGATCCCCAGGAGCACACCCAAGGGACTCACACCCACCCTCGGGGCCATCCCCAGAAGGTAAAAGTTGTTCTCTCCTCCCACCACCAGAGACCTCATCCTGGAGAGCTGCAGCTCTGTTCCCAACTGCTGCCAATCCCTGACAAGCACAGGGGATGCTTCCTTGGAGTGTAAGGAATGCCTAACACCTCCAACGTTCCATATGGATGCCTCTCTCTCTCTCTCCAAACTTGCCAGCTTGACCCCTTTCCATTCCAGCATCCCACTCCCCATTCCAACTGCAGCAGGACACGGTTTATTTCAGAGGGGACCTCTGGACATACAAGCAGAGACCTTTTCTGACCACAGCAGGTGATGAACCTCAGAGAACATCGAGGTCAGGAAATCCAAACCAGGCCATAAACTGAGACAGAATAGAAACCAGCCCGAAATTGCCTCTGAGAGGCAGTTGATCTTCTCTGTCCAGGCAGTGCTGTTAATGTATTCCAACACAGTTTCAGCTTTAACTCTCCTGGATTGACAACAGAATTGAATTACCCTTCCAAATCTCTCTCTTTCAACTTGTCATAAGATTTTTTAATCCAACAAGAAGCACTTCCTTGGCAGAGCTGCAATTGTTATATTTTTTCCAGCTTTTCTGATTTAGGGATTTTAATCTTTTTAGCCATGAATTGACTTCTCTGTACTAGCACTCACAGGGAAAAAAAACAAACAACAAACCAACCCAGCTATTGCTCGCCACACAAGCTGCCAAGTTCCTGGGACCAGATGGAACAGATCCGAGGCTTTCACAGGAGGTCATTGACAGTCAGGGGGAACACACCAAACACAAGCGAAGTTTCAAGAAGGCTGGACAGAGATCGATCACAACCCAGGAGTGACAGAGCACTAAACAAGGAAACAGAATCACTATCTGTTCATCTCTAACATCTGCATTGTGTAGAACACTGGGAGCCACAAACCCTGCCTGAACAAAGCCACAGAGGAACTGGAGCCCCGTGCAACCCCTGCTCCCCCAGACGGGCACGACACCCACGGCCCCACCATCCTGGGTGGAACTCATCTGCAGAAGAGCAGAGCAGAGCAGAAACACCAGCTGTAGGGGGAGGCAAAAGGAGACATCACAACCATTGCTGAGACCTACAGGAGATGTTTGCCTTGGAGCACAACTCAAATAAGGTATGTCAGAGCTGCCATCAAATGCCAGCTGAAAAGGGTGGGGGAAGACCAGCTACAGAGCTTTTAAAATATTTCTATCTTTTGTGCACAGGCAGAGCTTAATTCACCTCCTTTAAGCTCCTCTGCCTTCTTTCACAGTTTATATTTGGATGCTCAAGAAAGGAAATATTCAGTTACTGAACTCGAGTTTCTGATACAGTCAGTGAAATTCAACCCCATCTTTTAAGCAGATTAGGATCTACACACAGACCTTTGAACCCACTGTGATACCGTGTTGGCTTTCACAGCTCATCCCCAAAGGAATAAAATTACACCATTTAATTAGACTCCAGCTCTCCTCATCTGCCCCAGAAGTTTCCTGTCACCTCATTGAATTGTGAATGTAATTTAGGCCTAAAGGTTTGTCCTGATTTTTCACTGGGGTGCTGAAGAGCCTTGAAATGCAATAATTCACCCTCTTCAAACTTTTCTGGGGACACTGCAATAGAAACGTTGCTTGTCTTCTCTTGGTGCTGTATCTCATCCAACAACTTCAAAGAAGTACATTGTAATTCTTCCCAAAATGCTGCATGGATAATATTCCTGACAACACATGTGCCTTCATGGCCACTTTATGGATGGAGAAAATGAAGCACACAGCAGCGGAGATTCCTCTTCCCGGACCCAGAGCTCTATCAGCAGAAAATCAGGAATCCAGCTATTAATACCACACTGTGATCACCATGTGATGATGTGCCTTTGTTTGAAGGTGACAACCACAGTCAAATCCACAGCAGCTGAGCTCGGTGGGTGTTGGAGAACACCCCTTTTATACAGCAATCATCATGTAAGACAAGATGTTTCAGAAAGAGCTGCCTTGGGCCAGATCAAAGGCTCAGCTTGCTCAGCATCCTCTTTCCAGTGGTGGCCATAAATGGGTGTCCAAAGGAAGAGAACAAAAATAGGCTAAGTAAATATAATACTCCTGTCTCTCTCTATTTATATACCTGCATTTTGCCCCCCTTGCTTCCACCTCCAGTCACCTCCAGCTCACTAAGTTCCCACTGGGGTTTCTGCCTGCTCAGTGGCAATCCACTGATTTCTTTTCCACTAATTTGTCCACTTTCCCAAAAGCAATGTCAACTTTGAGCATCCACAGTTTCCTTGGTAACCAGCTGCACTGGTCACCACCTTCCCAAAGAACCACCTACATCTGATCTCCTTCAACCTGGCTCTGAAGTCTCCAAGTGCTTGTGTCGGAAGGCAGTGAACAATTCCTATCCTCCCTGTGTCCTGCCTGATTTCACAGACCTCTGTCACATCTCCTCTACCTGTTCTCACCGCTGAAGGGTTCCAGTTTGTTCAGTTCTTCCTCACACAGAGGCAGTTTGACACCCCTGGACAGCCTTGCAGCTCTTTGCTGAGCGCTTGATGCCTGCAAGTCTTTGGAGAGGGGATGAGGGGAGCAGCACGTGTCCAGGACAGGCTCAGGTCAGGAATTTCTATTCCATCACAGCAATGTTCCTTGTTCCACTCAGTACATTCCCTAATTTTAGTAGGTCAGTCTTTTTTACCACTACTGAGCAACATACTGATGTTTTGAAGGAAATACTGATAAAATCTCTTTCTTACACAGAAGTTGAGTTAGAACTTGCCTTATTTCACTCCTGTGTGGAAATCAGCTCAGAGCCCACCATTTCACCAGGACTGTTTGGGGAAGGGTCACTGGAGTCCCCAAAAGCAGCACAAGGTAATGTGCTTTGGCCCAGGTTTGGTGCTGGGGTGAACTGAGACACCTGTAATTGCCCCTGGAATCCCCTCTCCAAGCTGTGCTCTATCCAGGCACCCACCCCACACTGTAATAAAACAGCATTTTAACATGCCTGCTGCTGTTTCATACAACCAGTGTCTTCAAATTTGCTAAAAGCACCCATAAATATTTGATAGAGCAGACAATGCTGCTCTCACATCCGATTGCAAACAAGATTGTTTTTTCTTCCAAACAAATCCAATAACTTGATTATCTTATCTGGTCTGTTCTTATTTTTTCTGCTTTATAATTCTCAAATATTTGCTGTTGTAAGTCTTCAAAGCTTTAATTTGCTTAAAATGATTCACAAGCACCTTGTTAATCTTTTATCAGTTTTATTACAAACTGTAAACAAAACCCAGTTCTTAAATAATTAAAAAGCAGAACTAACCCTCAGGCAAATGAAGTCCAGGAGGGGAAAATAAAAAATTTAAAAATCAGAGTAAGCCCATAGATTTTTTTTTTTTAATTCCTATCTACAGAATTGGTGAATCTAGCTTCAAAACAGAGAGCAAGCCTAAAAGAACAGATTGTGTGTGACATCCCCCCAGCCAGTTTCTCTCATCTACTGTGTCCTGAATATTAATCCATCAAGCACCTACATGTTCCTAGTTACAATGTGATCATACCACAGGACTAAAAGTCAAAAGTTGGGCTCCAAAGAGCGTTTCAGAGGAATTCCTCTGCATTTCTGTGTGCCCGGCAGTGCCTGAGCATGTGCTCCCTCCTCAGCCCCAGAGGGGTCCCTCCCACACCCCAGGTCTCCCCACAGCTCCTCACCCACGACAAGAGCTTTGCACACCCCTGTTCTCCAGGGGCCCCACAGAACCTGCTCCTGCCACCCCAGGGCAGAGTTCACCAGGCACAGCCCACGGGCACCAACCAGGCAGCTCAGCCTGGGGCAAACCCCAGTGCCTGGCAGCTCCTGGGGAAAGCACCCCCTGCTTGGGCAAACCCCCCAGGAACCCCCAGAAAGGAGGGCACCAAGATGACCAGAGGGATGGAGCAGCTCTGCTGGGAGAGCTGGAATTGCTCAGCTTGGAGAAGAGAAGGCTTTGGGGTGACCCAATTGCAGCCTTCCAGCAGCTGAAGGAGCCGACAGCAAAGACAGAGACTGTTTACAGGGTCATGTAGTGCCAGGACAATGGGGAATGGCTTCAAACTAACAGAGCAGGGTTAGATGGGGCACTGGGACAAAATTCTTCCCTGTTCAGGTGGGGAGGCCCTGGCACAGGCTGCCCAGAGAAGCTGGGGCTGCCCCAGCCCTGGAAGTGTCCAAGGCCAGGTTGGAGCAACCTGGGCTGGTGGAAAGTGTCCCTGCCCGTGGCAGGGGATGGGATTGGATGATCCTTAAGGTCCCTTCCAACCCAACCCATTCTCTGATTCCATCAAACCACAAAGAACACCACCTTTTCAGATGTGTCCAATACATTGCTACAGCCAGCAGCAGTCCCACTGCCCCCTGGGGCAGAGTTCAAGGTCCAGCCCAGCAGTGAGTGGGCAGATGCCCAAGGGGAGCTGGAGTCCTGGAACACAGGTGGC
Source organism: Empidonax traillii (assembly GCF_003031625.1). Taxonomy (NCBI): domain Eukaryota; kingdom Metazoa; phylum Chordata; class Aves; order Passeriformes; family Tyrannidae; genus Empidonax; species Empidonax traillii. The sequence goes on from NW_020956211.1 coordinate 589,293, forward strand.
TTGGGAAATTTGGAACAGGGATGCTGAAATGGAGGCAAAGGACTGCTTGGAGGCCTGACCTGCCAGTGGGACTGGCCAGTGAAGAGGCCAGGGCAGGACCTGGGTGTCAAATGAGGGCCCCCAGGGAGGAGTCCTTGTATAGAAGGACAATCACACAAAAGGTGATGACAAGTGCTGAGTCAGGCCACCAGTAAAAAGGGTACTGCTACATCCACATCTTGCTACAAAACTCACCTCTAATTATTTAGATTGAGAACTGTTATTTAATGTAATTATCACTGCTATTACAACCTACTCTACCATCTACCAGCTCTTCAATCCAGCTGTGCTGAAGAACAGTGTTCACTGACACCAGTGGCTGTACAGTCATTTTAGAAATTATGATAGAAAGCTTCCAGCTTTCTAATGCATTGAGATCTGTATTTTCTAATGTATTCAAATTGTACTTCCTTCTTGTTACAGAAAAGACCACTTCTAATGAAGCTCTCCAAAGCATTGCAATTCGAAGAAAACCTGAGGAACTATGAAAGCAAGACTGAGCAATTCTAATCATCTTTCGAAGGCTACACTGCCATGCACACAAAAATGGATTTAAATGCATTACAGACCTAAAAACGTGTAATGGATGCATTGCTAGCCTATTACATGCAGTTCATTGTGCAAAGGTTTTTGGTTGTGTGTTTTGTGCAGTGGGCTGTAAAAGTTGCTTAACAGAAGAAAATACATTTGATTAAAAATTTACATCAGAAGAATGTAACTGGGCTTTTTTTTTTTCCTTTGCTATTTTATCTGCAACTGACTATTCCCATTGGTATTCAGTTCTTCTTAGTCTCACGTGCAAAAAACAAGGACTAAAGATGGAAAAGTTTCAGGTCTAGATCCCAAACCGTACTGAAGACAAAGCTGTCCAAAAAATGGGCCCAGCTGGAAAAAAACAACACCTATTCCCATTTATTAGTGGGAGGATCGTGAAGTGACATTGAGATACTTAAATAGTTCTGCTCCAGACTCCCTTTGCGAAAAAAATCACAGGGAAAGCGGGTGGTGCTTGGACTTCTAATGGTGCAAGTCCCACAGGGCCCCCAAATCCTGTCCAGGCAGGAGCAGCCCTTGAGTCATCCTGGCACACGGGATGCAACAACTGCCCCGGATTCAAGGAAGAAAAAGTCCATTAAATCTCTACCATATTCCCAGCAAAGCCTAGCAGACTTAGAGGCCCTTGGTGACAACATTTAGAGTGAAAAGCAAACTGCAAATGGTCAGTTTGCAGCACTGAAGGAAATCATTTAACAGCTTAGTTAAATGCCGCTACCCAAAACCACACAAGAGCTCTCTCCCAAGAACTGGTCCAAGTCCAAACAACTGGCAGAACTGGAGCAAGATCAGTTTAAATCAAGATAAATAAGTAAACATTACAAAGCCCAGCAATCTCCAGTGCTCTGCTCTGAATGCTCAGCACTCTGAGCTAACTTCACCACCATAAGGCCAGGTGGAGAACATAACAGACAGCCTGTCTGCCAATCCCACGGCCCTTCCACCGCTTCCAGTGTAACAAAAGTGCAGCCAAAGGAGGGGGAGCAGGGCTGAGCAGGGACCTGCACATGGCTCACGGTGCAGGATGTCATTCCTCGTGGGAGGTCTGGCTGCACTTCACTCAGCCCTGGGAGAGATGAAAGCCGAGGGGCAGCCCGGCCCTGAGCACCCGTGGGGAGCCCACCTCCCATCCCCCTGGGGCTGGACACTGCACAGGGATGGAGGGATGGATGGATTGCTTCCTCTGCCTTTCAGCCCTGCCTGCTTTCTCTGGGCTCACCAGGCCATGGAGACACAAGCCCATGTTCAGTGCTGGTGCTCCTTTGAGGCTGGAAGGAGGGAGAAACATCCTCAGACCCACTTGCCAGCCTGGAGCAAAGCACAGCAGCTGTGCAGGCTGCACCCACCACCAGCAACCACTGATTGTCCCTGACCTCTCTGTGTTCCCAGAAAGGCCAGATGGCATCAAAATGCAATAATAAAGGTCAGAACACGGAGCAAGGCAGGTCTGTGGCAATCACAGGGTCACTCAGCCAAAGCAGGCGGGATAGGAGCTGAGCCCAAGTGAGCACAGGCTCCTGAGGCACAAGGGCACAGTAGAGGATGGGAGAAAATCCTTCCCTGGGAGGGTGGGAAGGCCCTGGAACAGGTTGCCCAGAGAAGTTTTGGATTCCCCATCCCTGGAAGTGTCCAAGGCCAGGTTGGACGGGGCTTGGAGCAACCTGGGCTGGTGGGAGGTGTGCCTGCCCGTGGCAGGGGGTGGGATTGGATGATCTTTGAGATCCCTTCCAGTACAAACCATTCCATCATTTTATGATTTATAATAACCCATATTTACAAGTTAATTAAATTCCTACATCTATTTTCCTTCATTAGGCCCAATCTCTTTTCACAAGCACTTAAAATGACAAATTTCACTCATTTCCCTAAAATGCTGGCAGTCACAGTTGCAACACAACTGACAAAAAGAGCAAACTTGTAATATTCATAGGCAAGAAAGGAAAAAATTTCAGCAGCTAAAAATGATAAAAATAGTGAACCAGGTGTCTGTGCTGAGTAATTCAGGAAGACACAACCCTTTGCTGATCATCCCCACCAGTTTAAGGAGCAACATCTGATTTCCCACCTGCGAAGCAACGAGGAAAACAAGTAGCAAAGATAAATAAATAAAATTAGCACAATTATCTCCAATGAACAGTTTTGGAGCAAATACAGGTGGGTGCCCACCTCCTGGGCACTAGCAAGGAGGGTTGCAGTGCCACTGGAACGGGGAGCTGCTCTAAGAGCAGGCTGATTAAATCCCTGCTGCTCCTCAGATGCTTCTGGGCATAGATCTGACCCAGAAAGTCAGCGACTCAAGCAGTTATCCCTGACTCCATCCAGCCCTGGGAACAGATTTGTGGAAGAGTTCATCATCCCAGGGAAAATGAATGTTTTGGTGAGCTCAGGTCACCAGGCTGATTTATCACCTTGCCTATCAGGCTCTTTGGAGTCTGATGTTGTGCAAACACCATGCACATTTCAGCATCTGGCCTCAAAAAACACAGACCCCTGAAAACCTGCTCCCCACCACAGCAAGGGGAGGAAATGGTCTGGGATGGTCTTGGATGAAAAACCTTCTTGCAGGGAGCGGGAGGGAGAAGAGGTTGTGCCACACAGGAGACAAACAACCAAATCTTTGCTAAAAGGGACACGACAAACAACGAGCAGAGTCGGGGATGAAAAAAGCCCCTAAATTCTCTAAAAATACAGCCAACTGATGAATCTCCAGCTGCAGAGCAGCCCTTTCAAGATGCAGCTCTCAGTGCTTCCTGCCTCGATCCCCCCCGGAAGAGCAGCACGGTCTAATGGAAGCCACGTTTGATGTGCTCTGTGCTGCTCAATGCAGAGTGCCTGAATTACCGGGTGCAGACCTCATCATACTCTTAAAAAGTAATTTGGAATCAGGGCTTTGATTTAGATTGGCTTTATCCTTTACTTTCAAAGTGCAACTGGTAATAATGTAGTCTGTGAGTTTAACATTTGAAACAGGGGTTCCATTTACCTCTTTGTACTTACTGGAGGAAAATGACTGTAATTGAAATCTTTCTGCTGGAAATGAAGCCCTTCTAACATTTAAAGTGGTTGCTTGTCCTTCAGGCTTTTTATTTTAGCTGTCAAAACTGTAAACTGCCTTTCAGAACAGTGAGAGTCTTATAGGAGAGGATGAAATGAATGTACCCTGGATCTAGGTGTGGGGTGTTTTAATCTAATTTTCTAGCTAGAAATACAGCACTTCTCTCCCTTGGGCACTGCTGGGAACAGGAAAATTAAGCTTCACTTCAGCAATATCTATCAATGAACCTCAGACAAGGGACAGGGCTTTTCAAGGACAAAGCAAAAACCTTTCAAGTCCTCCAGCTTCACCCACAAGCTCCCTCCCACCCAGGCAGCAACACGTGAAGCCAGACTGCCCACTCACGCTGCCTCTCTCCACACATCTCCCACACTTTATAGAATTTCATAGATTTTCCAAGAGTTTGCCTTTCTTTCTTTCCCCCTCAGATCAGACTGCTTTCCTAGTGTCAGCACTATTATTTGCATGGAGCTTTTGAGTTTTAATTCCAGTGTAAATGCACTCAGGGTGAATACGGGTATTGTGCGAAAGTGGCTCGTGGCCAAACGACCTTATATGAGATCTCTGAAAGGGTAAACATAAAAACTTTGGGGTTTATCCAGCAGGTTCCCTTTTAGTTCGTGTTTCAGAATGTTAGCTATTAACTTGATAGTAGACTCAAAGATGAAGTTGTGTGGATTTCTGCTTTAGTTAGTTTTATTATCTGATTATTTTAATCACAAGTAAAAATTCACTGCTGTGAAAGGGTTTATCGTGCTTGTTTACACAACTTAAAAGAACTGTTTGGATGACTTGAGCAAACTAACAATACAGCCAATGCCTCATTTTTCTGTTTCTGTTTCCAGTTCCAACATGTCTTTAGGACAAAAGGTGAGCATCCAAGGACAGTTGAAGACCATTTTGCAGGCTTTGTGTTGCAGCTGCATGACCAGTGCCTACCAGTACAAACCAGCCTCTGCACAAGAGGGCAGATGATCTAAATTAACTGGTTAGGAGATGTCAAGGTGCCAGGTGGACCCAGTGAGTTTGGAAGCTCCCAAAAGACCCGTGAGGGTTGAATCCCTGAAGCTCAGGCAAGTTACATCAGCACCCCCTGGTTCAGGTGTACCTGCAGAGGCTGCAGATAATCCAGACAGGGTGAGCAGCGTTCAAACCCAATCAATAGAACACTTTATGGCAGGAAAGTGTAATGATGCCAAGAGAATAAAACAGGTTGACAATCTATATGGGAGGGAATATTTTACAATATATAAGCTGCCTGCAGAGTTACCTCTGACATGTATATAAATATATATGATTTATCACAGTGGGGTCTTCAGACATCAACATCTTCTGAAGTAAATCAAAAGAAAAAAATAAAAAAAGAAAATATTTGTGATAGCCAGAGGCAAAGACATCAACTTCAGCAAAGCCAGCCAGCTAATAAAAATGTCAATGAACTTCTTTACAAGAGAATTAGGAGGGAGCAGTGCCATGTCAGCACTGCAGCACACACAGGAAGAGCAGCTCCAGTTCTGATTAACCGCGATACTGCACTGACGGCAGGGCAGAGACCCAACCTCCCCCTAACCTAAAATGACCTCCCTTAAACAGAGATTATGTAACACTTCCACATGAGGAGAGTAAACTTAAATTAATTTAATTTTCACAGGCTGCTGCCAGGAGAGACATCACTGTCCTTTCTACTCACGCTCACCCAGGTACTGCCAGGTACAGCCTGCTGGACACTTGTGGTGAACTGGGACACACACACTGACCTGCCTGGAAACAAAGCCAGCCCAAAAAAGGAATAAAACCCCTCCAGTTCAGGCTGGGTCGCTTCCCCAGGTGGCTGCACGAACACTACTGCTGACAACTGGGAGTGGGAGCACTCATTCCTGCAGCAGCCCACACTTGTGTCAAGTGAAGAGGAGAAACTGCATCTCCAAGTGAGATTCTAAATCCACTCAGACAAACTGCCGTAAAAAGCTGCTTTGAGAATTTCAAAGGTTCTTCAGCTTAGCTCGCATAAACCCAGTTTCTAAAACCTTGACAACACAGAGGAGTTGCAAAAGAATTTGACCTAATTTTTGAAGCCAGCGTGGTTACACTATCACAGAAACACTTGTTTCACGGAGTGAGTACCCAGAGAGTCCAGCCAGAGAACTGCACCAGTTTAATAAATTCAGCGTCAATTCACACCCAAGCCACACTAGTACAACTCTCACAGGCAGACAAGACTCGAAGCTAATGCAGAACGAGCCAAGCCCCAGCCACAGTAAGAATGTTAACACAAAATCCTGTGTTCAGTGAGGGGGACAGCCCCACCTCGTAGCCAAGGCCAAAATTTCTCCTGAGCCTCCCATTAGGAAACTCCCACTTCAACCCAAATGGTCTCTTATCACACAGGAAATCCAATAAAAGACCAGGCATGCACTTCAGTTTTTGTCTTCCTAAGTGTGTGCATTACGGTTTGGGGATTTCTTCCCCCCACAACAGATGAACAGACTTAGCAACTTCCCCGGTGAATTGGAAGAAAGTCTTGTAAAAGCACAAGTAACTCTAAGAATACAGATTAAATGGGTTTCCTGGATTTCATCCATGATCAAATTTCCCAGGTTGTAGATCTGAAAATATCTGTCTCTGACAAAGCTGGTATGACAGGTTATGTAACACACACAGAGAATCACCCGGTGACAGCACAGCAGGAACATTATCTGCTCTGTTCAGAGACTCGAGGGCTTTCTGGATGAACTTCGCAAGGGGTATTAAAAAGAGAAGGGAAAAAAAAAAAAAAAGAAACTGAATCACAAAAGGTAAAAAAAAAAAAGAAATCCCCATGAGTTTTAAATAGCCAGCTTCACCCACTGGCAAATAACTACTGATTTCCTCAGTTTTTTATTTCCAGGAACTTCCATATGGTAAATACGCCGAGATGATTTGCTTTGATATAGATATTTATAGGTCAGATATGATTTAAAGAACATAGAATTACTGTAGAGAAACATCAAGGACATAATATGTAAATGCCTAATAATGTGGGTTTTGCAGCCTTTTTGAGACTGCCCAAAACAAACGAAAATGGAAGTTACATCTGAAACTGTTAAATATGCTATTTGCAGCCTGGGATAAATGACAGGACAATCTTGTTAAATGAAATATAAATGCTTCTTAGTAAATGAAATATATATGCTTTCACTGAGTGCAGTATAACTTGAGGCACAAAGACAAGAAATAAATCAGAGTGGGACTATTTGCCAGAATAGAAAATTTCAGTCTAACAGCACATGCATGGCTTTCCTCTCGGTTTTGAGAACAGCAAGTTGCAAACTGCTCGAGGATGTTTAGGGTACATATAGTGAGGCTGCTTAGTATTTTCACCAGAAAAAAAAAAAAAAAAGTTGTCTTGCTTTTTTCCCCCTATTTTACTGGATTAAAGAAAACAGCAAAGCTACATCCACATACCGACAGTGTCTCAGCACTACTGACAACCATATCAGCCTCTAACCCGGGGCAGGAAACCCTCCAGGGAGATCTCCAGTGAAAATGCATCATTGTTAAGCAGGTCCCCGCTGCTGTCTTGGTCCATCCTCTCCCCATCCCCTGTTTCCCCAGGCACCTGCGTACCGAGGGGCAGGCGACAGAAAGTGGAAGCTGAGTGTCAAAGGAAAACCCCACGGAAAGCGCTCTGCTCTGTGCAATAGGAAATACAGCAAACTCCGCAGTGAACCCCCCAGCAAAGAGCCTTGGAATACATCTCGCTACAACTTCTTTCTTCCCCTAATAATTATGGGCAATTAAACACTTAGTAACTAAAGAAGAAAAGAACTGAGCTCCCTGCAGAAGCAGGTCACATCTCCTAACGGGCTCCACGGAACCAGAAATATCCCTCCCTTTCAAGCTCCACATGAGGAAAACAAACACATCTCCGCCACTTCTACGATTTTTTTTTTTCTTTTCCCCCTGACCCAGCACTGGAGAAATGAGGTTCGAGCTTCTCTCCTCCGCCCGGCCCGCGCTGGAGTCGCTGCCACATTCCCAGCCCGTGCCTGGCGGTCGGCACAGCCCCATCCCTGGAGCCCCGCGGAACCTTCCCCGCTGCTGCCCGGGGAGGGCTGCGTGTCCCTGCAGGACTTACCTTCTCTGCATGCTTGAACTTGACGTAGAACCAACTTGACTTGATCATTGTCTCACCTCCTGCCCTCGTTAAGGACCCAAAAGCGACGCGAACCTATCCCGCTGACGGAGAGCAGCGCGCCGGCAACCCTTCCCAGAGCCGGCGGCTTTCCGCGGGGAGCACGGCACTGAGGTGAGAGAAAGGAGAGAAGAAGGACGGGAAGGACCCCCCAGGCTGTGCCCAGCGCTGCCGTGTCCCCTCCTGCCCTGCCGCCGCTCCGGAGCTGCCTGCCGCCCGGCTCAGCCCCGCTCGCTGGCAGCTTGGCTGCCTGACAGCAGCGCTCCTCAAATGGACTTCAGCTGCATTCATCACAAATGGCACATGTCAGTAAAGCCAGGAGGCTGGCTCCGGCGCTGGCAGCCTCCCAGGACCATGACCTCCCCCAGTGGGATGAATAATGAATTCCAGCACTTCCCTCCAGACACAGATTAACACCTGGCTAAACATTATTCTGACAATGAGCTGGTCGGTCCCGAGGACCCCGCACCGCCGCGTTAACCCCTCGCTCGCCCACCAGGCAGGGTGGCGATGCTTTGGAGGCTGTCCCGCAGTACCCTCCCCCACCGAAAGAAAGATTACAGGACTATATATAGTTTAGAAACAATAAAGCCTCTTAAGCATAAAGCAAATATCTCCTTTCGGATTCTGCAGCTGCAGTAACGCTGCCGTGGAACCGGAGCAAGTCCTCAGGAGCCAGGCTCTCTCCTGATCCCCCCTTTCCAGCCCCCCCTCCACAAACACACTTGGTGAGCTGTGATGCTGTCAGGCTCATGTTTTAAAATAATATCTGCAAGTACACCTGTAAGAAAACAAACAAACAAACAATCAATCAAACCAAAACAACCACCACTACCAATATGAAACTAGTGCCTAATAAATCCCGGGAAGCCACTGGCCAGGATGTTTGTTCTTCTGTCTATTCAGAAACACTGCCCAATTCCCTGACTCTGGTTTAAAGTGACACATTCATTTGGCTACAAATCTCCCAGCTCCCTGCATGCCATGGAGCAGTGACTATCACATTACAAACTACAGGATGAATATAATCAGCCTCCTGTGTTTCCACCGTGCACAGCCAGGGCTGGACTGGAGCAGAGCTATCTGGCCCAGCATCCTGTGCCTCAACACCTCCCAGTGCACAAGGAAACAATGTCAGAAATCTCAGGTCCAAGGGTGTGTCCTCCACATCACATGTATTAACACAGGGCCTGAATTTGTCACACACTGGCAGCTGAACCTCTTTATGCTTCCATAAGATGCTGAACAAGGTTCAGAATTTCACTATAGAAGCAAAAAGTCGCTTCATTTTGCTGTTTTAACCAGCTGTCTGATTATTTAAGTGGGAGTCTCACAGTACTCTACCCCAACAAAAGAGAATCATTTGCTTCGCATCATCCTCAGCTCATGTACTTAAGGATTTTTCTTGTCTCCTTTATATTACACCTTTTGGGGACCAGACTCAAAGACTGTTAAATTTCTCCTTGTAGGGAAGCTGTGTATGTCTCCACAGATATTTTTCATCACTCTCTTTACCTTTCCTAGGTCTAGGTATCTTTTTCGTAGGCAGAGTGAGATGGAATAAAGACATTTACCACTGACTTACCATCTCCAACTGTATGCACACACAGAAACATAAAGCACATGAAACAGATTCTGAAACCCAGTTTGTCAATATTACTCATCTCAAAAGTACCATCAATGCTGATAACAGCTCAGTGCATCATCTGAAAGCTGTGACTCTCAGAGCCTGGCTCCTCGTTCACCTCCAGCAGAGGTTTTTAGAACTTTTCATAAACTAAGACTTATCCAAGCACCAATATCGACCAATAACAGTCATTTATGTGGAGCTGAGGCTGCTCAGCCCTGCCCTACCCTTAGACCCCTTCCCTGCTCAGCCCCACTCTCCGTTAGGGCCCCACCCTGCTCTGCTCAACAGGGAGGGAATTGGGGTGAAGACCTTTCCAATCCTGCTCAGTGCAATCAGCTGGGCTGGTTCAAATCAGGGCCATCCACAGCTGTAGTTGTCAGAAATTACTTCCCATTGATGCCACAGAAAAATATTCCCACTCTCCCTTTAATTCTGCCTTCCTGTGGGACAATTGACCTGTGCTAAAAGGTGAAATGCCCCAGCCCTTTTCAGAACCGGGGAAACATCAAAAATGGTTGAGAAGGGAGCAACATAGAAAGAAAATTAAAACATTGATTTTTATGAGCACCTTCTATTTTCTGCACCCAAAAAGCTGTTTTTTGGAGGAGCAAATGGATAAATAGGACGGATCTGGCTGCATGATTGAATGAGATCAGGTCAGTGCAGGTGCCTTGCTGCCTCCCCAGCTGCGACTGTTGCTCCATCCCTGCAGCAGGAAACATTCCCTGCAGCACTGCCCAGCATTCACTGCAGACACCACATGTGTGGTGTCAAGAGCCGCTGTCCACACGGACACCACGCTCTCTTGTACCCAATTAGAGGAAGTTTGCTCCCTGCACTGACCCAGGAGCCCCCGGGGGGGCCTCGGGGCAGCATCACAGGGCGCAGCCACCGTGGAGGCGAGAGCCGCCACCCGTACCAAGCACAAACAGCTGTGGCTCAAAGCAATTACCAGGCCCTGGATGTTTTCCACTGGTTCATTAGCATCTGGCAGGACCTAAAGTTCCAGGGTCACAAAACACAGAGCTATTATTTTATCTCAGGAAAATGCACAGCGACATCCCTCGAGAGCTGTCCTTTTGCAATCAAAGGACAAGTGCAGTGCAGGGAATGGAGATGCAGAATTTCCAGCCATCACATCCCCCAGCCAGGCAGGGAACGGGCCCATCGTGCCACAGATTGCTCATTTTTTGTCACACTGTTGAAAACCCCCACATCATCATCCACAAATAGCCCCTGGCAGCACCAGCAGAGCCTGGTGATTCCTTACAACACTGACAGCTGGGTAGGTTTGCACACACGAAGTACACACCAGCTTCAGTTTTCAACACTTCATTCATCTTTGCAGCACAACAAAATACACCATTTATTTCCAAACCTACAGTGTCAGCACTTTCTCTGAGATGTATTTGGTGCCCCAGTTTTATAGAGCTATAGTCTGTGTGGTGCACGACACAACAGCTTCACTTCTGTTTGCCCATTCATCTTCACCTCCTGGGGACAGACAAACACCACGTCAGATAGGGATCCATCCTTAAAGGAGCTGCAGCACTCACCTCCAAAACCCTGTTAGCCCACACCTGCTCTTTCAGTCACCATCAATAACATGAAATAATGTGGTCTTCCAATTCTGAGCCTGTACAGCCAAAATCCCAATGTGTTCTTATATGGCCCTGCAAAGGGAACCATGTTTGGATAGAATTCTCACAGTTCTCCCAGAATAATCATTGATTTATTCAGCAGGTTTTGCCATACTCTAATAAACCATTTCAACTGTGAGACAGTGTACAAAGGAATTGAAATAACCTCCTTTTTAACAGACCATTGGTTCTAAGCCTTTTAATACACCCTAATGTATATTTAGATATCGATCCATATTCATTTCAATTATTCCCCATGACAAAGCTAATCACACACTAATGCAATGTGCAGTGTAACAGTGAGCACTGAGTGGATTTCCAGTGTCCTAAGAGCAGTGTGTGCCTCCTCCTTTACTCTCTGACTTTAGGTTTGTTGGTGAGTCAGACTAACTGCTTGGTGCCACACGGGAGGGAGAAAAGGAGCAAACCAGACACTCTTTCACCTATTTTCACTATTTCACATGGCAATATCAATGCCCTGAATAACCCACTTGCACAGCAGAGCCAAGCCACACCAGTCCTGCAGGAAGCTAAAGAGCCCTGACCCTTATGCCAAGCAAAATGAACCTCTGTGCATGTGCAGGGAGGCTAAAGCAGGATGATGCATTTGCAGCAGGGCCAAGATGAATTACATCCATTCCTGTCTTCTTGGCACTATGAGAGCAGAAAATCATCTCCCTCCCTATTACCATAATAGCTTTCACACTTCTCAACCAGCAGAGTGAAGTGTGGGGATGCTGAAAGAAATAGCACATAAACAACAGGCACAAAGTTTAGATAAATAGGAAGATTCCATCTCCAGAAAATGTTTACAGTAATTCTTATAATTAGCCTGGTGGGGAAAAAATTAAAAAAAAAAAAAAAAGAAAAAAAGAAAAAAAAGGCAATTTGGAATAAGTATAAATGAAAAGGATTGTGAAATGTTTTTCAGTTCAGAGTGGCTCCTAATGCAGCAGCCAAAGCAGGGATCCCAGGGAGATTACATGAGGCTGAGAGCAGAGCCTGTGGGAGCTGCAAGAGCACTAAAAGAATGTTTTTCCCAAGTTCATAGAACTGTAGAGTAACATGGATTCTATAAATGAAGTGCAGGTGCTGAAGGTCCAGCCTGCCTTCCAACATGACCAGCACTCCCCCAGCTCAAAATTTGAAAATACTGGTTTGACTTCAAAGCACCCACGTTCCAGAGCAGCCTTTCTGCTTTAGAAGTAACCCAGAACCACACCAGCTCTGTACTGAGACACTTCACAACCTAAAAGGCTTCCCAGGACACGGGCAGTGAGGAAAAGGGATGGAATGCCCAAACCCAGATCAGTGGCTACACCTCAGAGCCAACATGATGAAGTGTCCCCAGGCTGGTGTTGCCAGACATTTGTGAGTCACATGGAGGCCCACAGGGAACTGTCCTCTTCCAGGCTACTAGAAAACTGTGTGATTGGCTGTCTTATTATTAACATGGTAACTATCCCATCTTGTACCTTATAACCCTGCTCACCCATCAGCACCATCTGCTCTTTCATCTTGAGTGCTGCTGAAAAATCTCATCACCAACATGCTGCTGTCAATTCGGACTTCTGTGCACGTTTTCAAGGAACTCTCTAGGTCACTGCTTGGAACGCCACGTGGGCTGGCAGGATCTGAGAGCTCTCATGCTTTAATACCCACTTAGAGCAGGCACAGGATGAGCTGCATCCTGTGCATGGAAGTTCCTGGGACTGGCACCACTTCAGAGCAGTGAGATGCAGGATGAAGTGGTCCAGGAGACCAGCACTACCAGCAGAGTCATCCTTTATGGAAAGATATTTTGCAGTGACTTAGAAGTGACCTTTTCCCTGGCTGCTCTGAGACTGTCAGGTCTGGAGGGGCTCAAAGGATGGTGTCAGGTCTCACAGCTGCTTTCCCCTGGGATCAGGATAAAGCCTAATAAGTAAAACTGCCTGATTCAAAGAGAAAGAGTGCAGATTAACTGGAGAAAAACTGTCTGAAGTACTTTATCTCCCCCCAGCAAAGTGCCAATTTGTAATGAGTTACAATGAGGGGTAACCCAGCTGGGGCACATGCTCAGCTTTCTAGGTGAAATTATGGCTTGGAGGCACAACCACAGAATCCTGCAAGATTCAACAGACACCTCAAGACAGTCCACAGAGGACAAGGAACAGACATTTGCTAGTGGTTTACAACCTGCAAGAGACAGACTGAGACAGAAGCAGGAGAGCCCATAAGCCTGGCACACAAGAGCTGGGCTCATGATGGCTCACAATATGGTGCTTCTGCCACGCTGAGTTAGATCAGGGTGCAGTGAGGAGAGCTGCTGATGGTGTATGATATATATGTAACTGTGCCAGCGAGTCACGTGTGAGTATCTGCAGCAAGGGGAGGCAAAGGTGCCTTAAAATGCCTTTTTAACCTCTCTGAGAAAGGAGGTGCAGTGCTATAATCTGTAATTAAAAAAAAAAAACAAACAAACAAACCAGTAATTGCCAGCTGGACAAAATGATTTATGATATTAAAAGATCAAATGATGCTTTTGTAAACCTGTACAATGGTTCTGCATTTTGTTCCCTGGCTTTCTGGTTTGTAGAGCTCCAGCACAATCTGGACAGGGTTTTAATACTTGGAGGAAAAAAAAAATCACTTCTGAGAACACACCAGTACTCAAAATTGTTTGAAATGACACAATTCTCAAATGCAGAAAGCAGTGATTTCTGTGACATTCCATCATTTCATCCTACTGAGCACAACCCTGCAATATAGCACAGAACCATGGGTATGTATCTCCTTCATTTACACATGGAACAGGGATGAGGGAGCAAATACATCCAGTGGGGAGGGGGGGAGTAAAGAAATGCCGGAAAAAGTAGAGCCTTTGCATGCAATGGATGTATTATACATTGAAGCACTACCACAAATTCCCTTTGAACATAAAAAGGGATTAGATGGCAGGGCACTAATGCCCACAGCTAAATCAAGTCCTGCTCAGCAAAACGTTTTACACTGGAAATCCACAGCAGCACAGATGAGGCTGCAGTGCCGATAGCTCCCGCACAGCCACGGCTACACGGCAATTTACACCTCAGCAACAAGTGCTGTAACCTATTTCACACTTACCCAGGCACGAGGCTGTGCACAGGCACTGTGGCAAGGACCAAGGAAGCATTTCCACAGAGCTGTGAGGTGTGCCCAGCACCCCAGCAAGTGTCAGATCCCGCCCAGGGCAGCCCATTCGCATCCTCCTCACAAGCCTGACAACCCATAAACCCAAAGCCATGCCTTTGGCATCATTCAAAATTCTTCTTGTGTTACACAACACAAATGATCCAGCACAGTGCAGGAAGGCAGAGAGAAAGAAACAACCAGTATCTCCCCAAACATGGAGCTACACATCCCAGCCCCCAAGAGAAAACACCCTGAGAGGTCCTTACCAAGGCCTGGCATGGGCACAACTCACAGCCCTGGGAACCTCCCAGGATCCACCCAAGGGTTCCCAGGCTGGCTGGATCAGCTCTGAGGATGCTTTGTAGTCACCAAGCAGAAAAAACACCCCAACAGGACCAGCCTGGAGCCCACAGCCCAGGGCACATGTGTTCATGCCTGTGCATGTAACACCCCACCAAAACACAGCCAGGCCATTGGAACCTGCACTGCCATTGGGCTTCCAAAGTAATTCTAAATCTTGTGAAGTTTCGCTTTAAAAATGAGATTTTGTTCTTTAATATTCATTGACTTCTAGTTTGCTTCCCACACACAAGGCATTATTTACTCTACAGTGGCTCGGTGCATCAATTATGGTAATAGTTTGTGAATAACATTTGCATTATGGGAAAATGAGCCTGGTTATTTAGCACTAGCCGAACCATCCCTCTGGAAAATTGTCACAAACATACATATCATATGCCTCCACTTAAACAGATCTGTAATTACACTAGTTTATTAAAAAGAGCCCAGCTTTTTTTCTCTCTCTCTCTCTCTTTTTTTTTCTTTCCCTAAGTCCTCTTTCTGAGAGCAGATTAACATCTACAGAGCCCTTTCCCTTACTCAGACAGCCAAAGGTAAAGGCTAATGACTGCTGCTACCATGATCTCTTCCTTTACACTGAGATGTTAGGGGTGTAATGCATCTCCCACATTAGTTTACTTTAATGCACAAAGTGTGGCTCTGTAATTGTGGCGTTTGATTAATGCTCCATTTCAGTCCCCCCGGCTAAATTCCAAGCCCAGTTCAACTACTGTAAATTCTGATTAACATCTGTATTACATCAGCACCCGGAGTTTATATTCCACCAGCAGGATTGCACAGTGCAAGGCACTGAGCACAGAGAGCACACAGTCCTCACTTCACCCAGAGTAGCTGCAACAACTGCTCTGCACCTCAGAGTTTAAAGCAGCAAATAAGGCACAAAACACCTTCTCGGGGTTTATGAGCACCTGCCTAAAGACTTGTCAACTTTTTCAAGCAGTTAAGAAAAGCTAAGAAATATTAAAACAGGCAGTGTTCAAAAAACCCCAGCAAAAACACTCCAGAAAAACAAACAGCTTTGTGCATCGAGGAGCTGTGGTACCCAAACTGACAGCATTTCTTACACTCCAAAATTCTTGTAAATAAGTAGTTTATGATAGTGTAGAGCAGCTGTTGGCTTGCTTTTATAGTGTCCATTGTAAGCTCAGATAGGCTATTGACACTGAAGTGCAGCCTTGCTGTTCAGCCAGATGGGAAAATAAACCAGTAATGTTGGACAAGCTTCAGTTTGCTCTGCCTCTGTAACACCTTCCACCTGAGCTCTTCAACACATGGAAGGTGCCAGGTGTTGGTCTGTGCAACACCAAAGCATCTTCACACCCAGCACAGCACACCACGTGTTTTCTCCACTGCAGTGACAAAACTGAAATGGTCTTATTCACCCTGTACAGCACACGGGGGGTGTGCATTTGGAAGTTGCTCTGATGCCCGTAACTCTAGCTGTGGGATGACCATCTCCCCAGGAAAAGCTTCAGCAGTGTCACAGCACACAAGTTCACCAAGTGTGGGTGTTGTTCCTCCCACACGGGCTGGGGAACCAGCTCAGCCCACAGCCAGGACTGCTGGGCACACCCACTGAGCTGAGCCAGGACATCCACCCAGCTCAGCAGATCAACACCTTGGCAGTTCCTCTCTTCTCTGGGAATGCTGTAAAGTCTAAACCAAGCTGGGAAGTAAACACAGGCCAGTAAGTTGCTAGTCCTTAGGTGGTAATGCCAGTGTGAAAGGCCTGTCACTCTCCCAGCCTGGGGGCACTTCCTAGAGCAGCATTCCAGCCTGGGGCTCTGCACAGCCCTGCTGGACCCTGTGCCCTCCAGCCAGCTCTGACCACCACACCTTGTGTCCAGCAAGGACCAACTGTCACTGGAACTGCCAGGTAGAGATGTCAGTGACTGGATGTGCAGGGAACTCAGACACAGGAGGGATGGTCTTAAAATTAACTGGACATAACCTTCCACTCAGTTCAGAGTAGCCAGGACACTGAAAACGCCACAGCAGAAAATCGTACACTAGAAGAGTAAGTCTGCATCTGGATAGCACCGTGTGTTTTGAGATGTCAACTCCAACCATATCCTTTTCCAAGATGAGCAGAAATTAGTTATTCTTGTGATACACTTGAAATTTAAGTATTAACTTGTATTGAAGCTCTTGATCTAACAAAGTACCACTACAAAATGCACAACAACAAAGCCCAGAGCTCACCCCCATCCAACCTAGGCAATGCTACACTCAGCACAGCAACACCAAATCCAACCAAAGCTTCTCCCTCTGCCTTGGCCCCCTGAGCAGCACAGCACCCTGCTTGCCACAAGGCTCAAAGGTGACACTTCATGTCCTGTCTCAGCAGGGAAGGTGTGCTTGTTTTAACAGCAGAGAGAGCAGGTTGGCAGCGCTTGACAAGGCTGAATCAAAGTGTCTGCAAAGAGAATGGCAAAGGTCAGGCCGATGCTGTGAGCTGGCACTGCAGCGATGTGCCACGAGCTCCCGTCTGCTGCAAAAACATTCAGCTCCTGTCTTTGACACACTCTCCCTTGCCACGCGTTTATCTTCCCCATCCTAAGAGAGGAAAGATTAAAACAGACATGTAAAAAGGATGAGGAAAAGAAAACTGCAGAGCAGTCCCCTCCCTCATTTTAATTATTGATGGAGACAGCCTAAGCAATCTGTAAGCCATATACATAATGTATTTACTTGAAAATCCCAGCAAATCCACACGGTATTACAGAACAAACTACAAGCTGATCTGGGAGCACTGTCTTAAGAACTGGGTAAGCTGTCTCCATATACTCAAAAATCTGTTTGACAAACGGAAAGATTAGATTAATGTTAATAATGCTAAGGTCCTCAGCAGCACTCCCTGCCCCAGCAACCCAGCTTGGGTGTCCCAGGTCTTGTCTTTCATCCACACCAGATAAGTCTGTGCTGCAAACGACTGTGCATAGAATGACAAAGGCAAGACTGGCTTAGGCTTGGAAGCCCCCCTGGTTTGATTATACACCCCATCAGTAATGTTTAGGGATCAGCCAGAAAGCAGCAGATGTTTTACATAGCAAAGACCATGTTAAAAAAAAAAAAAAAAAAAAAAAGTCACTCCTTAAAACAGCTGCTTCTAGGTTTGGGGCTAAGGAGGGTGGGTGGGGATAAAGGGAAATAGGGGCAAATAATCAGACTTCAGGCTGACTTTGGTGAAAGATGCTGTGTCCCCCTCTGCCCTGACACTGACTGGAACCACCTGGGCAAGAAACACATTCACTAAAAATAGCGTTCCTTGGAGAGCTATTTACAGTGTAAGCAGCAGCAGCACAGTTTACTACAGCATGAAAATGCAAGATCTGGAGCTCATTGAGCCATTCGTTGTGTTTTAATTTCCGAGGTTTTTTTTTTTTTTGTGTGTGTGTGTTTTAATTTCCGAGTTTCCTCTCTCTCCGTAGGGAACTCAGGACAGCCAAGGAGCAGAGCACTCAGTGTGCTCCAGCAGCGAGGAGGGAAGGGGCTGGGGACTGCCACTGTCACCCCCCAGCAGCGGGGTGTGACAGGGCACAGGCTGAGCCCCGGCAGGTCTGGGACACCCTCCCCTCCTCGGCCAGACTGCGAGTCCCCGGCTGCAGGGCAGGGCCTGTTTGCAATTTTCGTCTCAACCACCACTACAGAAACACAAACCTTCAGACAAACGGATCCTTCACTTCCTCTTCGCTGCTTTCAGGGGTTTCTTTAATCTTTTAAGCTTCTGGGTCTAATCCAGCAGCTGCCATCAAAAGTACTTACACAACTGCAGGGGAGGGAGGAGGGAAGGAATGGGATACACCAAATCATGAAACACATTTGCTGAGCCTCTTTGTTCTTACCTGCAGCTGTAGGTGAGTGCATTTGGAGGGTATCTGTTCACAGCCCAAACACATTTCTGCACATCTACCTGTGATGTTCTCTACTGTCTTACCTACAAAATTATGCCTTAGAGATACACTACCAAATGAATAAGATGACACATCTGAGCTGGCAAACTGCAGCACACACATGGGCAATAAAATGGGGTATCTCTGCACTAAGTAGCTCATGCATGAATATGGTATAGGCAGACAGCTCCCAAGATGATAAATGCTGCTCTCTTCTGAAACCTGAAAATATTTAGTGCTGTTCTTCAAGGAAGGCTCCTGGAGTCAGCAAGCATAAAAGAATGCTTGTTCTCATTTCAACAACAGCAGAAGGCACGTTTCAGTTCTCCTGGCAGAAAAGTTTAACACGTGGTCTGAGAGCATAGGAAAAGTTCAAAATCCATAAACAAAAGAGAATCAAAAATTGTTAAGATTTCATTATTAAAAAAAAAAAAACAAGAACAACAAAAACAAAACAAAACAAAAACAAACAACAACAACGAAAAAAAAAAACCAGAAGTACTCTGGTAATTTTCAGCACCAGCATCTTGCAATTTTTGGAGGATGCCAACAGTTGTATATGTGGTAAACCCCACATTTTAAGGGGCTGTAGGATTGGAGAGGCACTAGGTGGACAAATTCCCTGACCTGCTTAGAGCAGTGCTTTTGCTTCTGGTGTTCCCAGGACACAGCACACACAAATGCTGTTTAAGTAAATATGCTGGTACATCCTTCTCTTCGAGCACAGTCTCATCTCCCAGCATACTGATATCTACATTAAGTTTCTAAAAATAGCATGTCTTTCTTACATAAACATGACATAAAGGAATTAGGTGACAGCTGACCAAAAGCATCCCTTTAAAAGGCAAACTTTGCTGAGCACCAAATGCAACAAAGATTTATAAGCAGCCAAAGCTTTTCGTATTAATTGTAGAAGACAGAAGAAAGCTTCTAGATGAAGTCCCAGTTTGCCTGGAAAGGAAAAGTATTTCTTCTACACACTGACTTGATTTTTCCTATTCCCACTTATTTATAAGCTAACGAGTTTTCCAATGGATTTCTCTTCCAGAGAAGGATCTGCCATAAACACCCTTCCAGGTGCAGGTCCCATGGGAGCTCTGCTGTTCCCATTGCAATGGAGAACTTTGGCATTCAGAACCAGGGGTACCATCCAGGCTTTAAAAACTCACCTAGAGTTTTCCTGAAGGAAAAGCTTCTAGAGTTTCCAGAGCCTTTTTAAATTACATGACAGCTGTTCAAACACAAACGAGAGCAGTATTAACTTCTTGCGTCTGCAGTCGTTCTGAATAATTCTTTGGTGTCTCATTGCTTATCCCTCCTAGCAACAGGATGAACCTCACCAGAGCCAAATCAGCAATGCACAGGAAAGTTAATATGCAAATGAGTCTGGGGGGAAAAAAACCTGTTTTTGCATAACCTGGCTAATCCCTAAACCTCAGGGCTCTGAATTATATATGAGTTATTAGAGCAGGATCGTCTCTGTGCCAGTGTAGGATACGTCGGGGAGACAGAGGGCACAGCCGACACTGAACTGCCAGGAGGTCCCTGTTGTAGGACAGGAAGAGAATCAAACAATGACTCCAGAGATGCACAGCTGAGAAAGCCAACACCAACCACCCCTGACGCCGGTCAGGAGGGGACTTTGTGCCTTTGCTGCCGAGCCAACAGGGAGAACCCAGACTGGCACAACCTCAGCTGTGTGGGCTGGAGCCGGCGAGGCGCTGCCCGTGCCCCCGTGAAACGCTGCTTTGGCTCTCAACTACGGCTCTCAAGGCTCCATTTCACCCCAGGGGTCCCCTCCAGATGTCATCAGTGGTACAGGGCCATGGCAGCACACATGGCCATCACCCAGGGCACCCAGGGCACCCCAAGGAGCCTTCAGAGCATGTTTTTCCTGGCAGCTGTCCCGATGCAATTGAGCTCTGCCTTAGAAGTCAGAGCTACGCCGAGGACAACCGAGTGTTTGTAGGTTCAAGTAATTCTCTGTTGATCCCCATATCACATTCCCTGTTGCTGGGTAACAGGGCTGTAGGCAGGATTTTCCCCCCTGCTGATGCACAACCTGCTGTGGTGGCCAGGCAGACCCCACACCTACACCCCTGCCCTGGGTTGTGTTTAACTCTTCATTGAAATTTAAACAGCATTGACAGCAGAGATTTCTCCCGATATCTAGGCCACATGTCTTAGAAAAACTGGTTTGCAAACCCCTGCAGAGAGAAATTAATTTACCAGGTCATCCTCCCCTGCCAACACATCCTCGCAGAAGGAGACTGGGACACGCAGCATCCTCTCTCCTGGTTTTGGTGTCCCAGCAAGTACCCTCCTCCTCATTGCCATTTAGACAGGACAGAGGGAACAGGACACAAATAATAAGCTACTAAGCCAACAGCTACACCGTCATCTGAGGGCATGACCCCAAATGCTCAGTGTTAGGACTCAAATATCTCTTGGTGAAAGTAAGAAACAGAAGCAGGATTTTTTCTCATCCTTGGTTAAGCCACGCTGCTGGACTTGCTGCTCATCTCCTGGATTTCCTACATTTTCCCCATTGCTGAAATTCAACAACATTGATCTTGATTTGTGAATGGCTCTGGGAGATACCAGAATCAGGGGTTTGGATAAGCTAGGCCCTACAATAACTACACCTTTAAAAGTATCTTTGGAGCTTTGCTTCTCATATGTGCTATTCCTGCAAGTGTCGAAGCCTTCAAAGCTTCTACAGAGGCTTCTCCTTCCCTCAGGCTGTACAAACTCCATGCCACGAAACTAAACTACTTTTTCACTGTGGCAAAGCAAATACCAACTAAGGTTTTACTGTTGTGCTCTACTTGCTGATGGGCATTAAAAAAGCCCTCAGTAGTTCCTAACTCTGGCCCAGGACAGTCAATGCAGCAGCAAACTCTGCACTATTTTTTCCATAGCAGAGCCCCTTTAGACCCAGAAAAATGGAATCCAGAAGAAGGACTGATGTGTTTCAACATCACTACTGGCATCACTCTTCTTCAGCCACCCAGCCCTGAAAAGCAGGCGGGCAAAGAGCTCCTCACAAATAACTCTTGTTTCCCCTTGAATGTTTTTATTCATCGGCTTCAACACTGTTGCAAAGCACATGGGAGAGATGACCCAAAAGGATGGGACAACATCCCCACATAAGCTGCTGCTAATAAAAGCAGCTTTCAACAGTATTGCCACTCGCTGGTCACATTTTCCAAGGAAAAATACAAGGCAGAGGAGCAGCAGTGTGTGTGTGACAGGCTGTGTGATACACAGCTCCACACACATTCATCAAGTTTGAAAATCAGCCTCCTTTTGAAGGGCAGCATATTTTGGGCACATCTACATACTTGATCCACTGCCCATGGTGTATGGAACCAGGCAGTAAGTAAAATGAATTCTACCAGTTATCTGTGAAGTCCAGTATGAAAATTACTGAATTACAGGTCCCATTAAATTAAGAAGTAACGAGTCCTCTTACACGTCACCCAGCAGGACAGCAGAACTAGAGCTGAATAAAAAAGGGCAGCAAAGTGAATTACTGGACATGAACTTTCAAGCTAAATTAAAGAAAATTAAGTCCTTTTTTATATAATCTCCTCCTTTTAGCTTTCATTTTTTATACAATTATGCACTTCTGGATTTTAGCCAGATAGGAAAGATGATCTAGGTCAGTGCTTCTCCAACCCGTTTTCCACTGAAGGACCAAGATGTTTTGGAGAGGGAAAAATATTTCAATTCACATTATATTCACATTTTCCTTCCAGCTGGGAAGACAAGGCTGCTTTTGGAGCACCTACTATTTCTTTAAACAGAACCATATTGCTTTATTTATATAATAGCAACCTCAGTGTTATAATTGGTGTATTTTCATTAGGCACCAGCAGCAAGCAAAGACACATAGCAAGATTTCTTCAGGGATGTGTCCAAATGCACAAGGTTGAGGGTGTTTACACCTTTTTTTTTTTTAATTAGTTCTTTTATGGAGCCCCTTTGTTAGCTTAGAGACCTTCATCTGAACTAATTTAAACAAAGCTACTCTAGCAGAAAACAGACAAGGAACAAGAAACCCCTTTGTCATAATCACGCCTAAGCTTCCCCAGCTTTAAGATTTTGTTTTACTCCGTTTTATTCCGTTGTCTGACTGCTTTTATCATTAGTGTTTGCACTCAGACAGCAGAGTTTCATTTCAGGCAGCTGGGGATTCCCATTGCCCTGGCCCAGGTTACTCCCTCTGACACCCCAGGACACAGCTTGGAAAAACAGAACATGCACACAGGCTTTCAAAGGAATGCACCTGCAATCCCAGCTTTCACGGTGTCTAAACAGTCTCTGCAGATAGCTGGTGAATCATGACACTGGTTTCCATCTAGAGCAGAAAGGGAATGAGCACCTTCAGGAGCCTGTGCTGCTCAGAGCCTGATTTCTGGTCCGTGCCCTCCCTGCTGTCACACGTGGGGAGTGGATGAAGGCACGAGATTGCTGGTTCCAGCAAAAGCAGCTGGAAAGAAGATCCATGGGCTAGAAAAGCAGGAGGAGGCCAGATGTATCAGCTCCATTAGCTCAGCATGCCCTACAGGAAGAGTATGAGGGTGATCCCTCAGAGTCCTGCTCGCATTAGGAAGGTAAGTGAGCACACACAGCCTGAGCTGTGGCTCCCGGCCGGCCCGAGCAGGGCAGGGGGATTGGCCTGTACAGCTCTGCCTGGTGCAGAATCTGTCCTGGGAGCACTTTTCCTCTGGGAAAAGAGTAATAGATTCCCTAGAAGTTTTGGATGGCTGCCTCGACATTACTGTGGGTTTGGGCTCGATCAGTCAGGGACAGAAGCACAGTCCCAAGGTTGCAATGACAGCTGCTGATGAGGAAGGCTGTGAGAGGGACATGAGAGAACAGCCAAGACCTGGAGCTCACAAAGCAGAATTACACCTCACTGAGTGCTTCTGGGAACACAAGGGTGGACAAGTACCCAAGGGGATGAAGGAAATACTGCAGGGTAAAAAAAGGGGAAATCAGTCAAATCATTGTTTCTAGCTCCTCTCAGCATACACAATTTACCTCCAAACCCCAGCAGCTGCACACCCTGTGGAATGGCTTGCAAAAACTCCTACTCCAGCAAATAGGGTATCACAAATATTTTGGCAATACTAGGAAAAAAAAAAATAAAAGCACATTTGCTTTTCCCTGTGCAATCTGAAAGTGAGATACTTTCTCCTCTTCTTTCCACATCTTCTGGTCACCTCCTCTAACAATGAGCACCAGGAAACAGGGGAAAGAGTGGCACCATTCACTGTTTTGACATGGGCAGACTGTCACTCCTATCACCTGCAGACACACTGCAGGTAAACAGAGCAGTGGGGAGTAACAGCTCCATTCCATAACACAACAGCAGACCCAAATTCAGATCAGTAAAATGCACTTCTAGCAAGACAGTCTGTATTTATTTCCAAAACACCAATTAGTGTTTTCCTAAGGATGGCTTCTGCTTTCTGCAAGTGAAGAAGTCAGGACACAGCTCACAGACTTTCTGTCCAGCAATCAGGGCCTCTGTGAGCAGAGAAAGGCACAACAGCTGCTGCTCTGCAGCATTAAAGGATGCCATCCTTAATGACATTACACTGTCCCTTTTACCTAATAAACACTGAATTTAAAAATAAACTGGAGCTCTCCTTTGGTCTGTGGAAGCTCAGGAGGCTGCGATGGAGGGTGAGGGGAAAGAAGGGAGAAAATGAGGACTTCTATCAGGCAGTGATGGTGGAGGGGTCGTCAGGAGTGGGGGCAATGAATCCCCACAGAATGCATGGAAACCAAGGTGACACAACAGCAAAACCATGAGCGGTATGGAGATTAAAAGTGCTTTACATAATTAATTTTCTTTTAAAAAAGTAAAAACTAATTAAAAAAAGAAATCTCTACATCCCAAATACGAGAGATGTTCAGAAGCCTCTCAGCCAGGCAATTTGCTTGACTCATGCACTTGAGCAAGCAAACATGAAAAGCTTTTCACACACATGCCATGCCCCGGCCTAAACTGGTTTTCCCTCCCACTGGGCCACCTCCTCTCGCCCTCAGCAAGAATCAAATAATACTGGAGAGAAGAGGAGGTAAAGGTAATCACAAGCACATGAAAACTAACAACAGGAACACCAGCAAGTGCAGGAAGCCGACTCCCCTGCTCCTGGTCCCGAATGCAAACCTGTCTGCTGCAGGCTTTGCTGCTTCGCGCTTGCCTTGAAGCTGTAAATGTTCTAATAAGGTCAGTGTGTACACAACCAGCTCTCTGACAATAATTCAATGCTCTCAGGGCCTTTAAGCCCCTGTTTGCCTACTCATGAGCTTCTTGGTGGAGTGGGGAGGCAGTGGGAGGCTGGGCTGCCTGAGGAACAGCCCTTCGTCTTCCCTTCAAGCATCTCCCACCTGCAAACAGGGGGAAATGCAAACAGACAATGTGAACAGGAAAATAGGTCACTTCTGTGATTTCAAACTTCAAAAATATGGAAGGGATTCAACACAGGAGCAGGGAAGGTGACAGGAGAGAGCATCACACACTTCTGATGAATCCATTTGATCCTGTGACTGATCAGACTTTTTCAGTGAGATTGCTTTCTAATTTATGCCTTTAAATGGAAATAAAGACCTTGATCTTAGCATTAAATTTATGCAGATAGATCCTTGAGGCAATACTTGCACAGAAGACACCAAAGTGCAAAGACATTAGATTAATAATGCAAACATTGTATGTGTATCTAGAGTGACTCTGAGGATTCAGCAGCTGTCAAATCCTTCAGTAGCTCCTGCTCTGTCATTTGGAGTTCAGTAGTAATTGGAGATTTCCTTAAAACCTCCAGCCCAGGTGCCCTGACCCTTCCTAAGAGGCTGTACTGAAGATGGACACACTTGCAGTGGAAGGTCTGGGCTCAGCCTGCACAGCCCCCTCACACACAGGGCATGAAGTGCCAGTGCCAAGGTTTGGTGGAATTAGGATCACTGTTAGATTAGTTAACAGCTGTATAATTAGCAACGCTAAGCCTCGATGTTTCCCCTTGAAAGCCAGTTTTTACAGTTATAAATAGCAGTGTTAATGATCTCCAGCATCACTGCTCACACTCAGAGCCCCTCCTGCCTCCAGAGCTCTGGTGTCACTCACTCAATGTCACATTCTCCTGACTTTCTCGTAACAGACACAGAAGGAGATAAAAAGAACTAATAAAAAAGCAGAAACCAAAAATAACCCCCAAATTGAAGGGGACCAAGAAGGAATTTTCCTTACCTGCATCAAAACCTTAGCAAGTAACAGCTGCAGCTTGTACTTAAACTGTACCTTCAAGCATTAACTTAATTACATTTCACAAGAGTGGGAGGAGATGGTACCAACATTTCATACACAGGTAAACTGAGACAAAGGAGTGCAATAGGTTGGAGTCACACAGCAGGGTGATGAATGGCCCTGAGAATGAAAGCTGAGTGCCCAGCACATCACTGTGCTATTTACCAAATGGGATAAAGCACCAGGGCACTCCAGCACCCAGACGTCTTTCATAAATCTGTCATGGCACACCACATGCTAATGAAGGGATATGAAGAGCATTTTTCTTTATTTTGAAGGTATTCAGTGCAGGAAAATTTCAAAAAACAGAGTTCACGCTCTTTGGATAAATTT
The DNA here is from genome assembly GCF_003031625.1 of Empidonax traillii. Classification (NCBI taxonomy): domain Eukaryota; kingdom Metazoa; phylum Chordata; class Aves; order Passeriformes; family Tyrannidae; genus Empidonax; species Empidonax traillii. Next base: position 615,443 of record NW_020956211.1, read on the forward strand.
GATTTGCCAAATCTATGAATGAGGCAGAACCCAGATTTGTCATATCTGAAATATGAAGTTCAGACAATGCAATTCTTAAATCATCTTCATACTGTTAATTTATAACCAGCAATATTACCACCTAGTCAACACCATCCACCACTTCTACCAACGATTAAAAATATTTCTTTTTAAACATTTAATCTCTGCAGAGCTTTCTAAAACTCTGCAGTGCAGCAACACAGTCTCTGGAAATGTCCACAGCACAGATAACAGACACAGTGACAGTAAAAAAAAATTCTAATACACAGGTATTTTCAGCTGTTCCAAATTTCTCACCATGGCCAGCACCACATGTCTGAGAGAAAGAGCATCCTTGGAGGTAAAGTAATAAAGTGAGAATTTTAAAGGCTGTTTCCGGGAACATTGTAAAAATGTGATATAATATGATAAATTGAACAGTGCTGCTCGCAGTTCCCTCTGGGGTTACAATCAGAGCTGGTGGTCTGTGCTTTTGCACCCTGGGTTTCCAGAAGTACATCCTGGGGTACCCTCCCTGGAGCAGCACAGATGCCAGGCTGTCTGAGGAGATGGCAGGCCTGAAGCAGAGCAATAAACTCCCAGGATAGTCCCCCACAGTATATACACAAACCCTACAATATTCCCTGAACCCACTAATTGCTTTAATGCAGGGAAGAAGCAAATCCCAACATGCCAAGGCTGCAGGGAGCTTCTGAGAGCAGTGCAGGACTCTGCCACCATCCAGCAGTCACAGAATCACAGAAGGTGCTCAGCTGGGAGGGACCCCCAAGGATGTCCGAGTCCGACTCCTGGCCCTGCGTGGGTCCTCAGCAGGGTGCAATAACATCTCCTGCAGTTTCTTCTCTCCTCCCAGCTCCACCCTTGCTGTTCCCTTCCCAGCTCTCAGGTGCCATCCCAGTGCCAAGCAGGGAAATCACAGAGGAAGAGCCATTAGAGAGGCAGCAGGCCATTACACTTACTGGCCAAGGGTAATTACCCCCATTAAAACACTGGTAGAGCTTGTAAATAGAAACAAGTGACTTGCCAAAGGAAAAAGTCCCCAAACAAACCCTCTGCTCTCTCTTTCACCATTTCATCCTGTCACTGGGCAGAGCAGGAGCCCACAGCCCACAACTCCAGGTGACCCTGCGGAGCCACCAGCACAGGACACTCCTGCAGCCACGCTGGAGAGGGGGTCACCAAACAGAAACACATACCTGAGTTCCTGGAACATGGCTTCCCAAAGAAACACTGGAAGAGACAGTCTGAGAGGGCCCAGGAGCTGAGAGGAATCAATTCATGCTCCCATTCTGAGAAATTTGCTGTCCTCAGCAGCTTTGGTCCTGTGCAGGGCTAGGAGCTGAACTTGGATGATCCTTGGGTTTCCCTTACAACTCAGGACATTCTGTGACTCCATGACTTGGGTGTTGCCTCCCTTCACCCAGACCCCCACTAAAGTCTCTCCTCTGGTTCTATTTCAAACATCTGAGTTCCTGAGGTAACTAAGGCAAAACCAGACCCTGAACACATTCCCCCTGGAGTTCTTGCCCTGTGAAGTCACAGTGGATCACCCATATGCTCTGACAGGCCTGGGGTTCCACACCCCATGACTGTGGATTTCACTCTGCTCTCAGTCCCTTCCCGTGCTGTGCACCGTGGAAACACCATGCTCTGGCTCTGCAAAGCTCACAAATCCCCAGGACAAACCCTTCAGAACTTGGCTGCAAATGAATTGGATCCACTCCCCTGGGAGAGTTCCTGCGTGAGTTTCTCCTCTCTCACACAAAGGGAGGAGGAGTGGAGGGCTCTCTGCCTCATGGCATCACTCCATCTTCTCTGGAAGCTTGAAAGGCTCTTGCTAAACAGCCAGTGATCCAGGGCTGTAAGAGGTTTTGGCAGAAGCCTGCACTGGATGGTGCTGAGCCAGAGAGGGAGGAAGGCACTGCTGCTCTCTGATCATAAGGAGCCAGAGCCCAGCTGGGACAGCTCTGATCTGTGGTTCCTGGGTAGCTGATAGTTCTAGAACAGACACCTTTCATCAGGGGAAAAACACCCCCCTTTTTTTTCCCCGAGGCTCACAGAGGGATATTTTGTACTGGGAAAACAAGCACAGAAGATCAGAGGAACAGGAAAATGCATTTGTTTGAAATTGTCACCAGGCCAAAAAAATGACTGTCACCTGAGGCAGCTCAGACACAGCAGGTCCAAGTGAAATGACTCTTGGTGGCTTTAGCAGAGCTGTGCTACACAAGAGGACGGCCACAAAATATGAGGTGTGTAAAGCGAAAGGCAACAGGGAATCACGGGGCCTCCCTCGCTCCAAGTGCCCAGAACGAATCCCCAGTGCTCCCTCAGCTCAGCACCGCGCAGGGCAGCGAGGCACAGATCCTGCTGCAGGAGAAACTGGGACTCATCCAGCCCAGCATTTGTTAGCACTCACACCGACACAGGGACAAGGATCTGTGCACAGATGTAATCCGATGCACCAGCATCTGGCTGGCACACAAACAAGGCGTGCTTTCATCCCCTCGGGCAGGGCTGGAAGCGCTGCTGCCTATTTTTAACATCTTTAATTGCTCGCAAAGCCGAGGAAGGAGCCAGCCCCCCGCTCTGCACACAGCCATTGTCCCCAAACAATGAACCAGCCGGAGCCAAAGCGCCTCCCAGCTCCAGCAGCACTGCTGATCCACTGCAGAAACCCGGTATCCTTCTGCCTGTGGCTCCAGGGAACAGCCAGGAGGAGGGGAGTAAGTACGCCAGGATTTACAGAGGTAAGGACATGTATTATCTTTATCTAGGGACAATCCCCCTGGAGTTTCTGAATTTCAGCCTGTGAGACAGACTCAGGCCACTGATCTGAGAACTCCCTTCATACCATTTTGTCTCCCAGTTTGTTGTCCCATCACTGCCATACACTGACACCTGTTGGGAGAGCAGCCGGGCTGGTAGGGAGAGCAAAACACACAAATAGGGCTTTTTTTTTTGTAAGAGGGGAAAAATTCAGTCATCAGTCCAAATGGACCAACATTTGCTGGCATCTGTTACCATAATGACTGGACAGTTTGAGCAATATTCTCTCCAAACTATGAAATATTTGGTAGAATGAAAAGAGCTCCCAGACCACTTCATGCAGAAGATGCACGCCCTCAAAAGAAATCCATTTCTGCTCAGTAAAAGCACTCCACCAAAGCAGGAGGTGGCAGAAGCCTTGCACTAAACCACAGCAGCACAGTCTGACTCACACCTGCAGCTGTGGAGGGACGTTACAGTCCTACAGCAGGGCCAGTGGAACCCAGCTGGGCACCAGGGCTGGTCAGCAGCTGCTCCACAGCCAGGCCATGGAAGTGAAATTCTGGAACCACCAGCATGTCCAGTCAGAAAAGTTAAGCTGCATCAGAGCAGCTGTGGTGCCCAGCATTTTCCTGCACAACCCCCTGCTCCATCCCCGCCACAGGAAATTGCAGATGATTGTTGTTGTGAAGGGAAACTTGGCTCGGATCATACGAGGCATCATTGCTGATAGAGGAAATGGCTGGGGCAAAACAACCCAAACCCACACTGCTCCCCAGCAGAGATGGAGTTACATGTCTGGTTTGGAAGAACTCTGTCAGGTACAAACAGGCCTCATCCCATGGATCTCAAAGCAAGCAATTCCCCTGTTCATCAAAGACTGAGCCAGGACACTTGGCAGGAATGCACTTCCCAAAGCGGGTGAGTGTTTGCACAATCAATAAAATGCACACACTCAATTTCTCCCCCAAATGGAGTCAATAACTGAAACAGGTATTAAGTTAGAAGTCGCTCCCACAACAGCATTGAAAGGATTAGAACACTATTCCTCTTATCCCTGCATTCCTTTCCTTCTCACATCACAGCAAGTGACTGACCTTCAGAGACCAAAGCAGAAAGAAATAAAGATGCCAAGACCAAAGATCAACCAAGATTCTGACTTTGCAAACTCACAATATCAACAGCACTGCCCTTGAGCACAAGTCCAGGAGTTGGGAGAGATGGGTTTATAACCAGCCGTTACAGAAACCTTCTCTGAATTTAAGCTCTGCAGTGAGTAGGAATAAAGGACTTTTATTAAAATGAGAAGTTAACACGTAGGACTGTTAATAAATATGAATTAAGGACTCTTAGTAAATTCAAATTCATAATAAAATGCCTGTGACAGCAGGTTCACTCACAACATCCATTTCTTTTGATAATGAATCATTGGTTTCTAAAACCAAAACCAGAAGCATTTTCCTCTGGTGCCTCCATATTTCCATTGTAACTGTTATGAAATGCCACTACACATTTTTTTTTCAAGAATAAACACCCTAACGAATCAAAATTGGGATTTTCTGCACAGTGCCACACTAAACATTTCAGTGTTTGCCATCATTAACACACTACAGTGCCTTAGTCCAGATGTTAAACCTACAAATTGAACACTTCTAGGTTAATAGTAATATGTCCCACACTTACAGTGCTACATTTTGTTATTAAAAAAAGACTGTGATTCATACATTCAAATATGTTCTACATTATTTCACCTAAAACATCACTTGGGTGTTGCAAATTACTTGTCTCTTTTCAGAGCACAACTTGCTTCTGCTTCACACTGATTTGAAGGACACGGAAACCACAGGATGTGTTTGAGAGATAAGGCAGAAAAAACTGTAAACCTAGTAGTATTTATCAGAAAACCCACATTATCTACTGCTGTAGCCACTGCTTTTATCTTCATAGTTATTATTATTTACCCATATATAATGGAAAGCTAAATATCCCCATTTTCTGCTAGGCTTGCATCCTGCCTTGGCATATTTAACCTGGCAAAGTACAGCACGAGCTGGTCACAAGTGTGCTGAGGAAATAACTAATTATTTTAAAGCAGGCTCTCAGTGGAGAGCCCTGACCCACTCATAAATGTAGTCCTAATTATTCTGTTGGAAATTATGCTTCCCATTAATATCAATTCCTCTGTGTGCCAGAGGGGCACCTGCCATAGCTCCTGCTCTGGAGTCACTGGAGCCTGCCATGGACAGCCCTGTCCCAGGTGTGCCTTGCAGCACGACACACCTACCTGTGGTTTGGAATAATTTACTAAAGACAACATACATGAAGCATTTATAGAAACATGCAACAGCACCTTTGCTGAGACAACACTTCAATAACTCTGCCAGGGATACACATTAAACACCTCCTCCTCCTCCTCCTATCAAATGACCACCTATATCAACCCCCTCATCTTTAGCTCATCTAACCCAGCGTGGCCACAGCAAATCACTCACAGACACACTTGAAAGGCACGTTACAAACCCCCAACATGAGACAGCTCCCACTGGATCTCCCAAACTTAATTCTGAGCCACAAGACAAACTCTTTCAACATAATTATCACTACCATATGGGCAGCTCTGCTATTGTGCTGTTTCTAATTAGGATTGTATATGTTACACATGTTGAAAGAGTTTGCAAATATGTTTTGTGGTTGACAGTTAAGCTCAGTATTTAAAGTAATGTGAACTTTTGTATGTTTACATTACATTTGCTGTAACAAATACATCATGTGCATAATAAACATACATATGTGCACATATACATGCACACACATTATTTTTGTTTTAGCAAAATAAACATAAAACAGGTGTCAGAAATGTTAAAACTCATGACTGGAATAAACACATTCACCAAAAAAAATTTATTTCCAATCCACTCCTGCTCAGCTATTGGCTTCTACAGACAGGATCCAGAAGTATTTCCACTTTATTACTAAAATTGATTGGATATTGGTATTTACATCTGTAATCTTGTATATGCTACTCAAAATTTGGAACTGACTTCTTCAGGGAGTTATCTGTGTATCTTTTTATTGACGTGTATTTTTTGCCACCACAAGAACGGCATAAGCAATTCAAAGACAGAAAATTAAAAATCTTGGAATAATACAGCACAGAAGCTGCTGGAGTAGAGGCATAGAAAGGCAAAGTACCAACAACACACAGGTAAAGAGCAAAAATCAATCCTTTACAAGTATGAAGCCTGGGGCAATTAATTTAATTGTAAAACCTTACACAAATATGCCGGGCATGGAGCTGCTGTGAATGGCAAACAGGGCTTTGGAACTCTGCTTTCCAAATCATTATTTTATTAGACGTGTGCGCCTCACCCGTTTGATTTGCGAGAGCCTTACAAGATGTAAGAGCAGCACACAGACACATTTAATTGCTAATGATACTGTGCTCTGTTTCAAGTTTCAGCATTAGCATCTCAAGGTAGAAGAGCATTACCGCCCTTTCAAAGCTTTAAAACCCACTTTTCACATAAACACATTACTGCCTGGGCCTCCCTTTTGAGTCTTTTGTCTTGCACTTGCCCCCCCAGTTCAAGATAGTAAAATAACAAGATATTTCAGTAGTGGATACCTCATGATACTGCTTTGAAGGAGGACAGCAGAGCTCCAGCCTCTATCAGTAACACACAGACATCTCAGAGCATGACCTGCTGGCCTGTGCAGGGTGTGACACCACAATTCTCAGCTGCACCAAGAGCCTCTGGCTGCATTCAGGCCACTTCATGGGTGGAAACAGTTGTCTTAATATTCCTTGTCCGGGGAAGGCTACCAGAGGGCAGGTGTAAGGGCTTTGTGCCATCTCTGCCCTGGACAAAGTACTCGTTTGTCCTCCTGGGGATGTGACTGGGCACAGGACAGGGCAGCTCTGACACACCTGGCAGCGTGACAGGAGCCAACACAGGCAGCCCAAAGCCACTGGCATTCTCCTCCTCTTGCCCCAGAACACAACTGGAGGAACCACTGGAGAGAAGAGATGCCATCCAAATCCAGCAGGATGCAGACAGCCCAGCTAAGTCCAGCTAGCAAGTCATGGATGCACTGCAAGGGAACCATGACACTTCCAAAGGCATAATTCTGTCCTTGAGGGAGTAAAATTAAGTACTGATGCACACTTGAATGCACCAATTTAAGCCTCTCAGTCTACCTGGAGGACCTACCGTCATTTCAATAGGCCTAACGAATTCACTGTCAATCTCCAGGTTTTCAGCTCACCTACTCCATCAAATTTAATGCAAGCCATGTTGATTTGTCATTATAAAATAAATTGCAACCACATTTGACTGATGAGGAATCATCTCATTCAGCTGACTACTGAATCCTGAAAGGAAGCATCAAGATAGAGGAGAAGGGCCTGAAGTGTTTCCATGGTAAGACAGACTGCAGTGTAAGCTTGTTCCTTATGAGATAGCAAGGAATCCAACCAGGAGGTGAAAGTCTTTAGAAAACCATGCTGAGCTGGATTGTGTCAGGACTCTCCTCATCACTAAATCTGAAATGGGAGAGAAAGATGAGAAACAGCTATTCTTTAGTTGAGAAGTTAGAGGTTTACTAAAGAGAGACCTGCCCTTTACCAGCATTAGGGCAATTCTCTAAATGCTTGCTAAACAAGAGAGAACCATTCACATACATCTCTCACTCCACTCCATAGAACTAGTTACTCCACTAGAAAAGACATGTCATTCCTAACCCTCAGGTTTATCCATATTTATAATGAAGATGTTATAATTACTGATCTCTGCCACTCCCATTCAGCCACACTGAAACATTTCTGCACTTCTTAGACCATTAAAACATAATCACAGCTGAATAATACATTAGTAAGGCTGGTCACAGGCAAATAGAGTTTGTCAGTTCTCCTGCTACTAATCTGCTACCGCACTGTAAAGGCAGCAAAACCTGTCATATTTCCCAGGACCCAGTAAAACTGCAGTTCCCCATTTCAGGGGTCACTCTGAGGGCTGGAGTTTGAGGTGTTGCCTTTGTAAGCTCCAGTCATGTACAGTAGCACCCAAAGGGGATTGTGAAATTGTTTAATGCCCTCACATTTCCCTCTGGAAATTTACTTGTTCTTCTGGAAATAGGTTTTAAACCAAAGTTTTCATGAGCTTCAGAGGAGGAGCAGGGGGACCCCATCAGCTCCCCAGGACTTCCCTGCTCCTTGATTCCTGTCATTTCCTCACAGCGACCCCTCAGGGTGCTGAGCCAGGCCATCACTCACAACAGACCATGAAGATCTTCCAAATCAAACCTTTCCTTCATTCTTTTCCTCTTCCAGGACCAGTATTGCCATTCTCCCTCCCATTCTGGGCCACATGAGTGACTGCCCAAAGGAAGCAGGAGGGAAGTGACACCTTTAGAAATGTAATTTCTGTGTATCTAAGAAGGGCTTCTATCACCGTCTCAGAAGTTTTGACAAATTTAGCGTTAAATAAAGTCTTACTGGATGTGGGAGAAGGATTCATCACTCACTCTCAGCCAATTACAACCGAACTAGAGCAGCTGACAGAAAAGGGAGAGAGAGGCAGCTCCACGAGTCTGGTTTTGTCTCACAGATTTTCTATTTTCAAATAGAACCACAGAATGGTTTGAGTTGGAATTGACCTTACAAATCATATAGTTCCAACCCCTCTGCCCTGGGCAGGAACATCTTCCACTACACCAAATAGCAATATAAAGTGTTTGATTCTTAGCAAGTCACATCCTCAGCCTCTTGCCTCTCACGACCACACACTTTTACTTGCAGTCCTGCCATCAGACCCGAGTGAAGGCTCTGAATACTTTCAGACTCTCACTGACTCCAGTATGTGGAGTCAAACAGCTGCTCTGCACAAACAATGCCAATAAATGTCACAGCGCGGGCTACAGTATTTTTGTTCTGCCTTGGTGACATAAAAGAACAAACCCTGGAACTGTGGCTGGAACTCTGATTTCCTATCAGTTGATCCTGTGGATGCCTTTGCTATGTGTCTTCTTTTTATTTTGCTTGCTCAGTTGGCAGGAGAAGGCCAGGGGTGACCAGTTAACATCTGTCTGATCAAAGCTGGAACCTGCTACTTGTTACTACAAAGGCAAAACAAACCCCAAACCTTTCCCCCTAAATGAGCATCCTTTGCTAAAGGCAACAAATCACAGAATCACAGAGTGGTTTGCGTTGGAAGGGACCTTGTGGATCATTTCATCCCACCCTGCCATGGGCAGGGACACCTTCCACTAGCCCAGGTTGCTCCAAGCCCCGTCCAACCTGGCCTTGGACACTCCCAGGGCTGGGGCAGCCACAGCTTCTCTGGGCAACCTGTGCCAGGGCCTGCCCACCTGAACAGGGAAGAATTCCTTCCTAATATCTAATGTAAATCTCTGTAACACAACTCCCGCTTGTCCTATCATTACCTGTCACCATAAAGAAGTCACTCTGCCTCTTTTTTATAAGCTCCCTTTAGGCGCTGGAAGGGGCTCCAAGCTCCCCCCGGAGCCTTCTCTTTTCCAGGCCGAGGATGCCCCGCTCTCTCAGCCCGCCTGCAGAGCGAGGGGGAAGGGAAGAGCCAGAGCCGGGGGGGTTGGAAGGTCCCACAGGAGGACGGGCGGGGCCGCAGTTCCCGCGCTTGGCCCGCAGGGGGAGCCCCAGCAACGCCCAGGAACGGCGGGAGGAGCCCGCGGGACACGGCGGGAGCTCCGCGGGCACCGAGCGGGGCAGGGACGGAGGGAGGGAGGGAGGGAGGGAGGGAGGGATCCTCCGTGAGGGGGGACGGGATCCTCCGTGAGGGTGGGCAGGCCCTGGCACAGGTTGCCCAGAGAAGCTGTGGCTGCCCCTGGATCCCTGGAAGTGTCCAAGGCCAGGTTGGACGGGGCTTGGAGCAACCTGGGACAGTGGAAGGTGTCCCTGCCCATGGCAGGGGGTGGAAGGAGATGATCTGTAAGGTCCCTTCCAAGCCAAACCATTCCGGAACTGTGGTTCTACGCACAATATGCTGGTGTTAAACAAGGAGGAGGAAGTGGGGAAAAGGGGCAGGTTACACAGAGGGGCATGAGGATGGTGGAAGGTGTGAGGGGCCGTGTGAGGAGCAGCTGAGGGCACTGGGTGTGCTCAGCAGGAGGAGACCGAGGGCAGAGCCCTTCGGGGGCCGCAGCTCCTCCCGAGGGGCAGCTCCGCTCTCTGCTCGGGGGGCACCAGTGACAAGGACCTGAGGGAATGGCTGGAGCTGTGTCAGGGCAGGCTCAGGGTGGATCTCAGCCAAAGGTTCTTCCCCCAGAGGGTGGTTGGCACTGAACAGGCTCCCCAGGGCAGTGGGCACAGCCCCAAGGCTGCCAGAGCTGCAGGAGGGTTTGGACAACGCTCTGAGGGACAGGGTGGGATTTCTGGGGTGTCTGTGCAGGGACAGGGGTTGGACTGATGATCCTTGTGGGTCCCTTCCAGCGCAGGAGGTTCTGTGACAAGCAAAGCCAAAGGATGCGAGAAGAGTGTTCTCCCTGCCTTACGGGCTGGTTCCAACTACAAAAGTCCTACAGAATGTTTCAGCAGAGGTTACCTGGTGATGGAGGAACCTGGCTGCAATTCATCTTACTCAGAGAGTTAATGCCAAGGGAGCCAATTGCCCCAGCACAGTTATCAGTGGAAACACGTCCTCCCTGCTCCAGAAGCACACGGACACCCTGGGAAACTGCTGTCATAAGCACGAGCATGCTTTGTGTTGATGTAAGACAATGTCCACAAGAGTTACGAAGTCTTGCCTAAAAATATAAATTAAACTCTTCCAATCATAGATAAAAGGGCTCTTTTATCCCTACTTGCTATTTACCTTCTTCTGACCCAAACCCATCCCTGTTAGCACAAAACTTCAGTCAGGACATGAAAAAAAAAAGAGAAGTGAAAGTAGTATTGAAAAGGGTATTGAATACTCTAAGCATTGAAGTAAATCAAACATTAAAAATACTGTAAATAATTGCAATTCTGGAGTGCACTGGATGGACAGAAATGTCAAATGGCTGACTCCCCCAGTTCCCCATGTGTGCAAACACAACTGTATCTGCTGTCAGCAAAATCTTCCTCAACACCTTAGCAATCATTCCCGTTTCTTAAAAAACCTTTCTGGGTAGAAAACCGAAAAAAAGGTTCTTCATTTCGCCCAACAGGCTGTCTATGTCCCAGTTCAAGGGTGAAAGGAGGGACAGAGAGAGAGAAAATTGCCTTTCCCCTCCCATCCGAGTGAAACATTTGACACGTATTCCAAACAACTTTTAACTTGGAGGTTGGTACTGCCCTGTGCATTCCATGGCAGTGGGGATGCTGTAACAGTTTATCTCACCCTCTGCTCACTCTGCAGGTAAACAGGAACTAAATGGGGTCAGTTGTCCTCTGGCACAAGCCTCCCAGCTGCCCTGACCCCGTGTCACTGCCCCAAGTGTTCCTTCCAGCTGCACCTCCTCCCACAGCACCCCCACGCCGTGCTCGGGGGGCTCCAGCCCACGCACCCCGTGGGGCTGCAGGAGAGCTCTGGGAAAAATCCCTGCATTCCCACCTCTCTTTGTTTCAGGAGAACCTTCTGGTTTCGTTGTGCTTGGCTCTGAGTCGCCAGTTTTATCTTGCATTTCACACTTAAGGAAACCCAGCCAGGCCTGCCAAGTACTGCAAGGTTTTCTGTCAAAACTTGGACAAGCTGAAAAGTTTTACATTCCTTTAACCGTAAACCTTAAAGCAACTCAGACTTTTATTTCGCTTGCAGCTCGAGTTTGTGTTCCATGACATTTGGCCAACCTGGCTTGAGTTTTCCTTTTGAGGTTTCGTTACGAAATCCTAATTCCAGAACAGAGTAATTAATACTTTTATTAATGGGATCTGTAGTAAAAGATTATAGGACTTGGAAGAGTGACCCTGAGTGCGGTTTGCTGCCCAGAGGCCTACATGCAGTCCAAGAAGGAGATCAGTCCTTTAGTTCAACTTGCAAAAACTGTGAGCTAACATTAAAGCCAAGGCCTTTGGAGACCCAGCTGAAGGGACCATTCCCTCAGCTGGCTCCAGCCCCTCCTGTTATCCGTGGAACACGAGCAGCCCAATGGCAGACACCACATAACTGCAACCAACAGCAGTGTCTGTTCCCAGAAATGACTCGCTCCGTGGGACACACAACAGTTTGGCTTGGAGGGGCCCTCAGGGGTGACCTCATCGAAGCAGGGCTGATTCAGCAGAGATCAGGCTGCTCAGGGGAGATGTGGAGATCTCCAAGGATGCAGATCCCACAGCCTGTGACTGAAGGGAGCTGCTTCCATGGCAGATCTGAGAGGAGCACTCCTGGGTTCTGCCCTGCGCTCCTCAAGGCTCCTCTGTGGGCACAGTAACATGAGAGCCAACGTAGAACACGCCACACTGCTGGGACGGACCACACCTGGCTGGGTATAGATGCCAAATTTGGAAACAGTTTGGTGTCCATTTCCCTTATTTTCTAATCTGCCCCAAAATATGATGATGCTTTAGAGTCAGAAATACACTGATGAGCTGTGCCACCCTGCAGGGTGGGCAGCACAGAGTGCAGCAACACTTCTGAAGGAGGAATTGCCAACACTTAGCCAGTTGGGCTTGGACTGTGTCAGCCCCTCAGCTGGATTTCAGCGGGTCTGGGAGCCTGAGGAACTGTTACACTTGCTTGTTATGTAGTTTAAATGTTTCCATTAACATAAACGAGCAGAAGTTGGGTTAATAATCTGAACACACTGACAGATGTTCAACAAACACTTGGCATTGCTGTAGCCAGAACAAGAAAGAATTCAGTGTTATCTTGGAACAGGCTGCAGAACAACACAGCACGAAGCAGCAACGCTCTGGTACAAGGTCAGGTGGTACCACCAGACACATGGATGTGCAGACAAGCCAGGCTCTCTCCCAGGATAGACCAGGATGGACCAGGACACAACTCAGCCCTGTGCACAGACCTGAAAATTGTGTAACTCATTACAGAAAAAGAGATTTTAGTTCCAGTGCAAGCAGACAGTACAACAGCAGGGGCAAGGGGGAGGGTGCTCCTGTAGCCCAGGAAAGGTGCTTTCCACTGCTCCACATTAGGAGAAAGAAATTTAGGACATCTCCTGATTTTCCTTCTTAAATTCAAGTTCTGTTCAAGTTCAATCCAAGTGCAAGTTCTGAACATACCAATGGGCTCTAACTGCCCTCAAAATGTCATTATTCTAAAAAGACATAAGATTAGTAAAACTGATGAATTTGGGGGGAACTGTGACTTGAAGGAATTCTGTTCAGATAAAGCTAAAAACTACTTAACTCTTGATCAACATTTAACAGAAAAGCTCCAGGAACACCTTGTGTGAGCAGTTTCATCAGGAACATGGCTGAGCTGGGCAGCACCATCACTCCCGATGGTTCCAGCAGAGTTTTAGGTACATTTGGGGTACTTGTGTTGAAAAGGTTCAGGTGAATACACTGGTTTGGGCTTTGTAATGTGTTAACACGACTCACAAGTGTAAGGGAAGTAGTATGATCTAAAGCTTGTAAATGAGCTACAATCTTGGAGGAGCTAAAGATTAAATCGACCTGTGTTGCATCACTTTACAAGTTAAATATTTTTCTTAAAGTGCTAATCCAATCCAAACAAGGGTTTGATTCTAAATTAAACAAACTCCACTTTTATTGGTATTAACAAAAATATGCAATGCTAATTTCAGCAGGCAGGCACTAACAAGAGCAGCTATGCAGGCTGTGCTTTCTCCAGGGCAAAGGAGGAAGGACATTAACTTCAATTTCCTTTTTTCCAAGCAAAATGCATTATATTACAAATTCCACAGCAAGGCTTATTAAAAATAATTTAAAAAACCAACCAAACAAACAAAAACCAAACAACACAACAACAAAACAAATCCCCAAATTTCCTACACACATATATGCTTTTAAAGAGTCTTTAAAAAAAAAAAAATCCAACTTTCATTGCATCTCCACTTCTGATTCAATTTGCTGTCAAAGGTCATGAGCTAAAATATACAGTTTACGCTAAAAGCAGGAAGCGGGGTAAGTAATTGAATAACATCAGGAAATGGAAGAATACTGCCATTTTCCTAATGGCTGTAGTACAAGGTTTACTCTCTCCAAATTGAATTCTAGGAGCTCCTGTAGTAAGGGGTTTATTTTTCTTCAGCTTGAATTTTGAGCCTACGAGGTTTAAAGAAAAATCCTCGAGCAATCAAAAGGACAAAATACCACAGCAGCTTTATTTTCTAACAGACAAAGATGATCATTTCTGCAGGAAAGAGAAACCCCCCATCAACAGTGTCTGAAAACAGAGCTGGCATAGCAGGTTGGCTGCTTAATATACATGGGCTGGAAATAATTCTACTAAATCAGAGCTCTGAATTATTCATGAAAAACAGATTTTCATGATTTAAATTAGAAAGACTTAAAATTACAAGCCTTGCATTGCTATTGATAGGTAAGATCTCTTTCCTCCCATGCAGTATTACAGTCTCATTCAGTTCCACTCCTGGAAATGCTTTATGATCACTCTAAAATAGTACAAAAATCTCATGACAATGGAAACCACACACCCTCTGGTCCTTGCTTTAGACCAGTAATAGCCCACCAGTAATCATTATATCAAAATATGCCATTATGATAGTGAATAAAGTTTGAAGGGGGTCATTTTCAGTATTTATTGCATATTAAAGCACAGGTTCATTTAAAGCATTGGAAGCACAAACATTAATACTGCAAATAAACTCTTTCCATCATGGAAAACACTACAGTTCTTACAGGAAACATCAGACCACAAATCTGACTTCAGATCTTTCCTGAGCATTTTGTAATGATGCACAATCCAGCCTCCCTCCATGTAGTGTTATTAATTTATAAATACAAAGCCATTAATAAGCCAAAGGTTTGCTTCACTTCCTGGAGCTGCTCCCCAGTCATTCAACACAAACTCCAGGCACCTGCACTGGCTACAGCACTTTGTGGCAGAGATTATCAACAGTCATTTATCACACAGGTACCACACCTTTCATCTGAACATCTCCAAACACAAATTCTCTGGTTAAACCTTTATGCCTTGATTAGGAACTGGTAGACAAGTTCCTAATGACCAAACCCAACTTCTGTAAAGTTCTATGAACTCGGGGAAATGAGGCTGGGGCTTGGCAGAGACCACAGCAGGCCCTGGTCCCCAGTTCCCCCTGGCCAAGGGCTCTCACAGGGGGGATGGCTGGACAATGAGTGTCTGGAGCTGCACACAGGGCAGCTCACTCAGTCACACCTCCACCTTCTTCTACACTGAAAGAGTATTTTTTGTAGATGCCCAAACTGAGCTACAGCTAAAACGTTAATGCCCCTGAAGGGAGCAGAGTAAGTGCAGCCCAGGCTGGGCCAAGGTCCAGAGCAGGGCAGCTGGACCAGCTGGGATAGCCCAGCACCCAGGGGGCTCATTAACAGCTTCTGTGGCCTAAGGCAAAATCCCAGCTTCTAGAACCTTTCACTTTGGCACCAGAGATATTGAAACTCACTCCTTGTACAGCAAGGATGATCAGTCCTCAGCACATTGTTCTGTATCATCAGGAGAACTGAAGGCAACTAATACAAAACCTCACAAACTGAGAGCAGCATGCCACCCAAATATAGCTTTTATTTGACAACACAACACTAAGCCATCCTGTCATTTCCTTCTTCAGAACCAAAGCACAGAGCACTTGTCTGGATATTAATTTATTTTCTTAAACATAGGAGCTATTTTCCTTCACCTAGCAAGCCCTATTGAACAGCTTCTATAATTAACATCAAAGCAATTTGAATGCTGCTTGACTTGCTAAAAACTGGTAAACAAGCAGGAAGTAATAAGGTGCTTTACAAGAAAAGAACATGTGTTTGGGGGAGGGGAGACCATAAAACATTAAATAGATTGATTAGTAATTTTAACAGAATTTCCATTTTTATTAACCCTCTGCCTGCCTTGGGCACTTGATTTTATTTTTAGTTAAGAAAGTAGGAGATTTCTTTGTTCAAGTAGATCAGAGTGAAAGCTGCTGAGAAGGAAATGATGAGCATTGTTGCCAAAAATAAAAGTACTATGGAGAAAGTTCATGTACCAAAGGTCTGCTTGTTCCTATGGCTAGGACAAAATCCACCTGGTTTGTAATTGAAATATTTATATTAAAATACTTAGAAAAACCCAACCTGAAATCTCAAACAAAAAGTGTCAAACATCAGCTTCCAGTTCTATACTCATTTTCATCTGTACTATTTTTATTGATTTAAGGACTTGAGCCTGGGGTCAGGGTTAGCAGGGCCAGCTGGGCTTAGGCCTGCCAGCATTTTATGAGCAAACTTGGGGTTTTCTCTCGTTCCTCTTTCGATGCAGAAGAGTTTCATGAGAGGGAACTTGACTTTTCTTTCTTAAGCCCGTGGGTTTCTACATCTCTTTGTAACTCTACTACCCGGGAAGGCAACTTTGAGGTCAGTGATTCAGCTCCTTGCAGAGACTTTAATGCATTTATCTTTTTCTTTTTATGTGATCTAAATCAACTCGTGCCTGCAAAACAATTATTTTCCTTCTTCCCTCTCCCACGATTTCTTGCAGGATCTCACTAGGCTGTGGGTTGAAAGCCTAACCTCCTGCTCTAGTTTACACCTATGCCATATTTTGTCAAACTTTACCTTACATAGATCTGATGTCTCAGGATGTTCCCACATGGACAGATCTAGGAAAAGTAACATCCTATTCCTATGATGTCTTTGTTTTGTTGGACTACAGAGAGCCCAGTCTTCTGGTGTCTTCCATACTAGAAGGACCTGGGATTAAACTGTAATAGCGTTCTTCTTTGACTGGAGAAAGTGGAGAATCCCATAATCTTGAAAAGAGCTGCTCCCAGAGCCCCATAGTGCAAGAAGGCAGACCCCGTGGCCAGGAACAGGCTCCTGCACTCTCCTGAGTAAGGGGGGACTTTGCTATAACTTTGGGACTTCAAGAAAGTCAGTCACAATAGAATGACTCATTCCAATAACCTTTCCATCAGCTGATCCAATACAGACAGACAAAGCTGAAACGGATCCTACACTGACTGCTAAAAAATGGGAAATTAGACACACCAGGAGTAGGTGTTTTGTCATAGCCTGGATGGCATTGCCAGTATTAGAGACAAACTTCCAACGGCACTGGGAACTCAAAACCAAAATAATTTTGCAGTTGATCTTCTATAAAAATATTTATTCCCTTTTAGCAATGGTAACCTTTTCTTAAGGGTGACTCTTCAATTTTTGCTCACAGAACCTTACTATATTTTAATATTGAGCAGAGAAAATTGTTCCAAGGAAAGATCAGAACAAAGGGAGAAGTTTGGTTTGTCTGTTTTAGGAGCTGTGGCTGTACACAATAATGGCCACACTGTGTTCTTCAACTCCCTTTCATTCCAAATATCCCTTGGAATTATTCAAAAGTACAGGAAGCTCAGCAAAAAGAAACAGAGCTGTGGCATGTTTTTGCTAATAACAAAGGAGGCTTTCCTAGTGCATAGAGCTCATCAGTAGATGAGCTGTTGGTAAAGGGTTACACATAGGAAATGGGGACTTGGATTTAAAAGTTTGTTCCATTTCAGTGGGTTTGGGCACAAGTTAAAATGCCTTGATTTTAGAGAACTGTGACATTATGACTTGTGAAACTTCAAAAAGGAGAGAACAAGCTCCTCAGGGTTGAGGAAGATGATCCATAACTTTCCTGAGCTTTATACACAGGCCATTTTTTGCCAAAATGAAATAAGCAGCAGAAAGTTTAGTACTGCACACTGTTTCTTCCAGCAGTGCCGTGACACCTCTGGGGCCACAGGCCAGAGCCTCCCTCCACAGCCACGGCCAGGCTACATCCAGGGCAGGCTCAGGAACTCCACAATGGCATCCCAAAGCCCTGCAGGCCATGGAAACAACTGTGTGAGCTGAGTCCTGGAATTTCCCAGGGCTTCAGCACGCACTGCCATCCCCCTGCCATCCCCCTGCCCTGCCATCCCCCTGCCCTGTCATCCCCCTGCACTGCCATCCCTCTGCCATCCCCCTGCCCTGGCCCAAACGCTCAGGGACAGGGTGGTCACAGCACCTCCCTCCACATCAGAGGGGCTGGAATGAGCTGGAAAATCAGGAGTCCTGCCTTCAGCCCACCCAGAGACAGGAAAACAGCTTACCCAGTTCCAGGAATTGCTGGTTCCCCTTGGAAATGCCAAACAAGGGAGCCTTCCACAGCCCTGGGACGGGAACAGTTCATCTGAGCACATTCAAGGACACTTTAAAAGTGTCCCCACACAATTCTCAAGCCCATGGCCTGTGTCTGTGCCCCTGAGTCCATGGAGTTATAGCACTCGGGAGCTGGACCTAAGGTTACAAAGGCCCAATCAACACTCCAATTTTTCATAACAAATCTGAGGAAGAACTTCTCTGCTCCCACTTAATCCATGGGCAAACCTATAGGTTACAAGTTTTGGCTTAAATTTATTTCTAGAATTAAAAAAAAAAATAAAAATTAAAAAGTTCTGCATGATTTCTTCTTTTTTTAATTCCAAATGGTCACTTTATTATACTGTCTTATATCACTTATACTAGAGTTTAATTTATCTCCAGGCAGAGTTGGTCAAAATTAATTTTTTGTTTAATTCCTTACTGGTAACATGCATGGAAACTTTTAAGACAGCAATTGATTGCATTGCACATTTAACATATGGTTCACTTCCCAGCACCTCTGACAATCATTTAAGTTTTCAATTAAAGTAGGGTGCCAACATTAAAAGAAAAAAGGTAATCCTGAGGGACAATAAGTGCTCTGTGCGGAAAAAAGTTTTTTTTTTACTAAAATTCTCAGGATATCTAATTGATTAATATAATTAGGCTAACCCAAAAGCCACTGTTTCTAATCTTTTTTTCAGTTTGGAGCCTGCTGGGAGTTTCTGTCACACTGGATGGAGCGGGTGGGTGGTGCACACAGGGGCAGCATTACCTGGTCAGGTAACAGGGGAGGGACATCTCTGGCAACTCCAGCTCACAGCTGAGTAAACTGAAGCCAAAAGACAAAGGGAGATGCAGCAAGGCAGAGCACAAAGAGTGGCACCATTTGTGTTAGAAATAAAAACATGCCAACACTGTTCATTTCTTTGAGAGCTGATCACACACAGCCCAACAGCAACAGAGGAGGCAGAGAAGCCCTTCCTCTGCCACAGCCCAGGGGTGATCAGCTCACACCACCAGCTTCAGAAAAACATGGGGCATGTTAACATCCCACCATTTATTCCTGTTTCCAGATGTGGCCCAAGTTCTCCCACTCTCTCCCTTGGCTGTACAAGCTCTACCACTTAGAACAGACACTACCACAACAATCACACTGGTCACCACTTCGGGTGGTAATGCCCATCCTGAGTCCTGGTTAAGGGACAATCCCCGCTGCCCAACAGCTGATATTTTAGCCTGAGGGGGCAAACACCAGCCTATAACCAAGTTTCAAGCTTATATTCTTCTGCATCTACAGCTGGAGACTCTCTGTGCCTGGAGCTGCCAACACACAGCAGGCTCTGAGCTGCACAGACAGGAGCAGACCAGGAGATACTGTTCAACAATTACCATGGTACTAAGATACAGGCATTTTCTACTCCAGCATCAGTAAACAATAGCTGGAAAGAGTTCCTCTTACCTCTGAGCACACACACTCCTTCACAGGACAGGGCCATGGCAAAAACAAGGCCCTTTTCTTCCAACCTCATCAGCTCTGTAAGGGAAGCTCTCCATGGAGAAGCCATTTGGAGTCCATAGGATTTCTCAATATGTATTTTTAAGCCATCTAGCAGGGATAACATCCTTAGTAATCAATTTGACTCATGATTCCTATTTCACACACAGGCTCGTACCCACGCGAAAAAAGCACACTTTACATGGCAATGTATACAGAACAATAACATTACCAGATGGTATAATACTGAACAGAATTAATTTCACACATAATGTTTTCAAGGTGTTAAAATATGTCACAGCTTCTGCTAATAAAACATCTTCCTTTTCCCTCCTCCTTTTAGGAAAACACTCCGTTCCCACCAGCCTGTATTTTACATTATATGTGTTTCCAACCCTGATAAGGGCAGCTGATTGCTTGCAAACCTAATTACAGTCAAATGAAAGTCTTTCAGAACCATCATTAGTAATTAGGACCCGCTGGATTCGCAGTATATCATTTAGAGAGGTATAATTCAATAGCTTATTGAAAAATTGCAGGTGAAAGTGGTGATTACAAGGGGGGGAACGCCTGTGACACGTCACTGCAGGCAGATCCTCGTGAAGTGGCTGATCAATGGATGCAGGTGTTTGCTCGGGAGCACAGCCCTGCCTGGCTGGGGACGATGCGTCCCTGTGGCACACGTGGCTCTGTCAATGGCCCTGGATTGCCCAGGACGTGCCTGGTCTGTGTGTGTGTTTTGATGGAATCCAAAGTGCCTGCTCAGGAGCTCGTTAAGCCCGGGGGGATGATGTGCTGTGCGGAGCACGAAGCCACACATCATTTTTCAGTGCTTTCTGCAGAGAACAACAATCCTTTCTGTGCCCATTGAGCTCAATTATATATTATCAGGGCCCAGAAGTCGTGGGGATGCTTTGGAGCAGCTGGGTGCCTTCACAGCTGACGCACTGGATGCGGTGACTGCGGGTTAAGTGCAGCTGGAGATTTCTGCGGCCTCTGATCAGAGCAGAACAGCAGTCAAGAATCACAAAACGCTTGTGATTCAAGCACTCTTTGTCACCAGTGGCAGTTTCCAAGAGGGGTAACTGAAGAGCAGCCCAGCCTTCAGCACAGGCCCTCTCCCACACAGAAACCCTCACACAGTGCATGTGTGACAATAAAGCACAGGGCCCTCCAAGAATGAAATAACCCATGGCCAGTGTAAAGCACTCAACGTTTCACAGCACCGTGGCAGATTGGAGAGCACTGAGCTGGACATCAGCAGAGACAGATGATGGTCATTCACACAACATTCATTCTCTGGGCATAGCCCTCCACATGCAAACCCTTAGGTAACATTTACCCCTCCAAACCCCCACAGAGCCCAGCCTAGACCTGCACAAAGCCCCACTGCTTCACCTTCCCCTTTTCCATCCTATAAATCCTTCTCAAAGCCCAGATCTACCCGTGTCCCTTCATCACACAAGTATCTTCTCCCACTGTATCACTACACCCACCATGCTGTGACGTAACCTCAAAGCACAGTGACCTGGATATGGCCCTTTCTATTCTTTCAGTGCTGTAATCTGATTTTTTCATAATCTAATAGTTTATTTTCTAATTCAATGTTGTTTAATATGGTAGATTAATAAGCAACGCCCTGGGTGACACGACACCAAGCAGACACAGTTCCATTAAATCAGTGGCCCCTCAAATCCTTTTGCTGGTGACACTCGCTGTGGGAGCCTTCAGACTTTTGGCAACACTTGCACAGAATCAAACCACACTGTATAGGCTGCAACACGAACAGCAAATCCCGTCATTTCAAAGTGGTTGTGCCATTTTTTTTGAAATTGAAGTGAAAAACAAAAAACCCCAAACTAAACAACTTGTCTCTTCACAGACAGAATGGACTCATTATCTCCATTTCCATCAGTACATGGCCATATCCCTGCTGACCTGGAAGCACTCCCAGGGCACATGACTTTGTCCCACACTCTGGGAGTTGGTAGTGATGTTCCCTGTCACTTCATACAAAGCCAGACCCCCAAAGGTGCAAAACCAGCCCAAACACCCCTGCACAGCTTCCAAACCCTTCTGTTGTCCTGCAGGAACTATTTCATGGCCCAGGTACCGTCCTGATCTTCAGAAGTTTTTTAGTCACCGAAATCCTCTGGCTGCCAGTAGAGTAATCCCAAACCCCATCAGCTGTGCACAGGGGGATCGGAGCCTTTCTCACCCACTCTGGGTCCATGCATGCTGTAGGCAGGATTTCCAAGGTGTCTGACCTTACACTGCACAAAGAGATGTCCCTTTTTTCCCTTGCACAGAGCTACAAGTGGGGAGTCAAAGAAATGAAACAGTTCTCCATGGCTGTGCATAATATTTGTAGCTGCTATGGTACTCCCAAAGCCCACCCACAATTTCATTTTCAATTAGCAGCTCTTAGAAAAGCAGTAATGAAAGCAGTTGCTAAAGAGCACTCAGATGTCATTGAGAGACTGCAAACCCAAACTGTAAATAGCACATTGTAAATCACTTGTCACCACAGTCAGCTCTCCCCGGGATCACACTGCCAGTGACAATCAAACCCATCTGCTCCGCTCCCGACCAGTGTCACCACAACCCAGGCAGCAAACACCCACCTCCCGCTCTGCTCCCATTACCTGTCATGTGTGGGCTGGTCTGAGAGCCTGCACAAGCCACTCTGGCTGTGGGTGTGATTAAACACTCATCACACAACGGTCCTTTCACCCTCCACACCACAGGTTTGCTGCACTGAGGCACCCAGCGTGTCCCTGGACCCACAACACAGTTAATGACACGATGCTCACAAGCAGGGGACAGTGAGGGCCACCCAATCAGCCACCAAAAGCAGTCCCAAATGCAAGATGTATAAATTTGGGGTGAGGCTGCCAAGGAGATCGGGGACTTAATCCTGAGAAGGAACAGCTTCAATCCTTCCCTCCCTCCCCTTTAATTGATTCATGTAATGCACTACGAGGTGAAAGCTAATAGTTTATAATGCTTGTAGCTGATGGCTGCCAGAGTCAGTGGGGTATCTTTTGCTCCTTCCCATTTTGCCTTTATCTCATTAAAATTGACCTCCTAATTCATCTCTCCATCATGGGTTTTATTCCCTTTATTCACAATCCGCCCTTTATTTATTACCATTCGTCTCCTTCCCTGCAGTCAGGCGGTATCTGGGATTAGGATTTGATATTCTGCAAGTGTCTTTGGGATCAGGTGGTGCAGGCAGAGCCCAGCAGCAGCCTGCTCTCACACAGACATGGCCAGATAAGACCCCTCGCCCAGCAGGCAGGTTGATGGTTTAGAAGCATTTCCAGAGACGATCCTTTTCTGCAAGAACGTGCAAGACTCTCCCAGCAGATGAACAGAACAATGAAGGAAATGGTGGAGGTTGCAAAAGTCAGTGTCTTCTGCTCTTTCCAAAACACACACCCACTGAACAAAGATCCTTCCTTCTCATTATCAAAATACTCTCAACACTCCTTCTGCCCTGAAAACTCATTGTTTCCTGGTATGCCCCACTGTGCTCGGACCTCAAGGAATAAAAACTCATTAAAATCCATTTAAAAATGTTTGCCACCATTTTACTAGTTTAAAAATGTTCACTTCAAGATTTCCAGATGATTTTTACAGAGAACACATAAAAACATACCACCACCAATTAACGTAAAGGAAATTAAATTTAAAACGCTGGAGAAATATTCTGATGAGTCTTATGTTTGCTTAATGCCAACTAAAATTTCCTTAAGGCATTTAATAAGTACATTTATAAAAGCTCACAAAGCAGAGTTCAAAAGTCTTCTCGCTAGTAAAATATGAGCCTTAATTAACCTACAGTTTCACATTTTCTGGATTTCAATAAACCTGTAGGCATTTCAGCAGAGCTGGATAAATACCTGCATGAACACTGCAAGGATTTTCTCTGAAAACTAATTAGCAGTGCTTTCAATAGCTGGCTTCAACTAAAGCTGTTTGACGAGCGAGCTTCATACCCTAAATCCTGCACTGAGAGTTCCTTCCAGCAGATAACAGATTTCACAGAGAGGCATATCCACCACGACTGTCAACCACCAGAGGAACTACGAACAAGATCTCCAGGTATAAAACATTTCCCAACAGGGACAGACTGCAGCCCAGGTCTTATGTGAGCACAAGAATGCAAGTGTCTGCATGAGGATTGCATCCTGCCACCCAGTTACATATTCACACGTGGCAGTTCCTCCAGGGACAGGAGAGGCAGGATAAATTGTTTATGTATAAAATATATCACCCTGGTATAGCAAGGACACCATAAACAGCCAGAAGCCTCCTGAACTTTAAATGGCTCTGGACACTCCTACGGAGTCAAGCACAAACCACAGTGGCCCCAGTTCTTGGATTGTTGCCATCTGAGAAGGCTGACAATCAACTTCCCCTTCAAGAGCCCAGGAATTCAGTGGGATGGACCTGGGTGGCGAAAGCAACCCGAGGTGTGCAGCCAAGAGTCACTCCAGGAGGAAAAATGCAACGTTATCAGGGAAAATCACCCTCAGAACTTGTCACTCTCCTCCTTCTTTTGAGGTCTATACCATTTGTCTTGAAAGAAGAGAGAAAATGCCTACCACAAACTCTCTCCATAAAGGTGGTGGGCATGCCTCTCCCAAGAGCTTTACAGTCTTTTCCATTACATCTTTTTTCCTTGTCTGAATGTCAAAGCCTCACGGGTTTGTCAGCACTTACACTGTTCATGAGACTAAGATGCTCGTATCTGAGGAGCTACACCCCTCCCAAAAGTATTACATTTATGTTGAGTAAGATATTTTATTTCCTCTCAGTCTGATCCTGCAGGAATTAGGCAGGGTACTCAGATTTATCAGCTCAAAGGGAAAGCATTTTCCATGACATCTGTCAACTCAATACCTTCCAAGACAGTGTATATTTATTCCCAAAAACATAACCTCACAAATAACCTCCATCAGCAGTGAGGCTGATTTCCTTCATAGCTGAAATTCTGGGCAGAAAGGCTCCACCTGACAACAGGCCACACCAGGGGACTCAAACAATGCAAAAAGTCAGTTCTCCAGAGGCCAGTTCCTACTGCCCAAAGCAGGTCCATTTACCATCTGACAGACCAAAACAGAACAGAGTGAAGACCACACAGGGGAACAGAGGAAACAGTCAAGGAAACACAGCAACCTTCAATATCTATTTATAACATAACCATTGCATCAACTATCCTGAAGAGTTTTCCCCATCTCCCTTTGAAATACCAAGTAAAATTAAATTACAAGAAATACCTTTAACAGCTGTGGTAGTGTAGAATAGGCATTTTTACAATTTGTGTGCTTTGCTGAAGTACTGTATAATCTCTAATTTTATTTCTATACACAGTGTGGGCTTAAAAATCATCATGAAAACCTATTTTTTCCCAGCTTCTGTAACTCTGAATATCAAAATTGAATACAAGTCAGCATACTTGTCATCCTCAATGTTCCTTCCATTTCCCTGAGCTCACAAAATGAGAAGCAGTGAATTCTCACTATTTTCTACAAGTTTCTCTCCAAAGCAATGCTTGGTTAGCACTAAACAAGGATGAAAAATGATTCCATTTATCAACCATCCCCATTAGACATGTAAATTTTGGTTCAAGGCTCATAAATATCAATCAAACGTAGGCAAAAGCTGACCTTTTTACTATTACCTCTTTTTTCTGCATCTGCATCATAGAAATCACACTTGTCACACTTTCTTCTTTTTTAAAAAACATAACAAACACGTCACTGCACAGTCATGAAGAAGAACCCAACGTTTCCAGCCTCAGGCTTTGCAACCCTGGATGTGACCTGCTCACTCTTGGCACGTGTGTGCCACAGCTGCCCTGGGAGGGAACAACACTGCTGGGAGGGCAGAGGTTCTTGCTTAGGGCAGGTTCTGAGTAACCCAGAGGAGCAGAACCAGTGCCACTGACACCCTGCAAACGAGCTCCTCACACTCTAATCAATCTCAGAGCTTGATTAACAGCTGCCCTTCTTGCAATTAGCTCACCTTGCCCTTGGCATTCAGAGGGCTCCTGTGCTTCCCTGAACCGAGTCTAGAGACAAGAATGGGTATTTATAGGACAAAGGTGGCCCTGCAGTGTGACAGAGAGACCACATTTGTTTGCCCTGACAGCCTCCCAGCCAGCCTGGGGACAGCTCTCCCAGGCCCTGCACATTTATTAATCAGACCAGCTCCACCATCAATCCACCTGCTCAGCCACCTCCTCCTCTGGCAGGACACAGCACCGAGCGCCACCCGAGAGCAAAACAACCACAACAGGATTCCAACCAGTGACCCCACAAAACGAGAAAGTGGCTTCTACATACCATGTGCCAAGAGCCAAAGCCCTCCCTCCCCGCAGCAGGTGCCTTGTGTCCCACCTGTCTGAGGCCCTTGGGGAGTTTCTTCCTTTTGCCCAGGTGCTGGCACAGGTTACGGTCATTTTCCCGGTCGGAGCTGTACTGGTGGTGGTGGAGCCTGTTCTTTTTGGGAAGGTACGACAGCCCATTGGTAAGTGCCTCCCGTTTCTTCTTGGCCAGAGGGTTCTGTCGCTTCTCCACACGTTCCTGAGGTTTCAGAGCTACGTCCTTCTGCAGAGGGAGAAGGAAAGAGAGAAAAAGGCAGGGGTTAAGCCACAGCTCTGCTTTGCTTGGCCTCTTGAAGCAGCAGTTCCAGGTGACCAGCAAAGAACTCCAGAGGCAACACTACAGTCACCAGAAAAGGAAAAAACCCCAGCCCTCACTGATGTCCTCTTAACCACTTAACAGGCAAATGCAAAATGAAGTCGGTCAGATGAAGTGAGTGCACACAAGCAAACACATCCTCCTTGAGATTTCATACCACCAACCTCACAGTTCTCCAAAGCATCTTGTGTATCAAGTGAACACACATTCAGAAGACAACATATGTTTATAATGTTTAAATTAACAATCTGCTGTGATTTAAACAATGCTCAACTTTTCATATTTGTTCTTATTACTTCTTGTATTTGACAAGCCAAGGCACGAGCTGACCTAAATCCAGTTAGGGCCAATGAATCTCCGTTGACTTCAGGGGAGGTTTCCCTCAAGCCTGACTTAAGCAGCAGGTTTCCAAATCTCAGGGAGGGAGGGGAAAAGTGCACAAACAACCAGCTTGTATTTGAAAACTTTGTTACTGACCCTTTAACCCCCCGAATCAATGCCTGCCTGTAAAAAATACTCCAGCCTTGTAACAAATGTGACTTTTCTCACTTAGCCCACAGCTATTTTCTTCCTGATAACCTGCAACACACAGAACCCCTATTTTCATTTCAACTAAATATTATTTGAATCTCTTTCAATAACACAGAACCAAATTCAGAGGAAGAAGAGGCTGGAGAATTCATTAGGAGAGAAGAACTATTGGAAAGATGTTAATTATAGTGCACATTGTGCATCTAATAAATGCAATGTGCTGAGTCACATCTCCTCCAAGAACTCCCTCCGTGAGGGTCTGGTATTGCCTTGTGAGGGCCATGAAACAGTGGAACACTTTCAGCACTCTCTGCTCACAGTCCTGCTGCTTTGACCAGGAGCTCCCCATGCCCCACCATAAAGCACCCTGGGATCTTGTGGCCTTTCAGCTGCTGTCTCAATATTGCCACTCCATATTATAACTGACATACAGACTGAGGTTCAGGAGAATAGAGTTCAAATTATGTCACCTCTTAATGCAAAAAAAAAAACATGCCCAAAGGCAAAAATCAGTTTGGCTTTAATTAAAGAATGCTCCCTAAATGCTTCTTGAAAACACAGGAGCTTCACAAAATTCATAACTGAAACCAAGGAGATGATTAATTAAACTGGAGACAATCATCATTCACATTTCATATTTAGTAAAAAGAATGATTTTACAAGTATTAAAGATGGGAGTACTGAACAGAAGCTGTAAGACACTTTTTCTACCTTTTCTTCACCTAAGACCCCATAGGAAATATCCC
The DNA here is from genome assembly GCF_003031625.1 of Empidonax traillii. Lineage (NCBI taxonomy): Eukaryota > Metazoa > Chordata > Aves > Passeriformes > Tyrannidae > Empidonax > Empidonax traillii. The sequence continues at coordinate 642,953 of NW_020956211.1, forward strand.
AGGCTTTTCTTCACAGTGTTATTCATATCCCAAAAGTTAGGAGCCTTATCCAACCTCATAAAAAAGAATTTCAGATCTTTAACTCTAAAGCAGATTAGTACTTTAAGGACCTCATGTCTCTCCTTGCTGCTTCCTCAACCTTCTGGAAAAGAACTCGGTAGTAGCACTTTCTTCACGTTCTGTTTGAGATCTCCTTGTGAGGAGCCCTGTGCTCAACCTCAGAGATCCCACAGAGCAGCCCAAGGAAATGAAAAGCAAGAACAGCCCTTTCCTCAGCACACCTTCTGTCTCCCTTCCCAGGATGGCTTTAGGTTTAGCTCCATGCCCTGAGTGCAGGAAGGCAAATTCTCAGGTAACGTGTACCGAGTAACCATTTCACCCTCGAGCTCACCATCAGCGGCTTCATAAACCTACAGCATCCACAAACACACCTGGACCTCCTGGACAGCAGAGGCAGCTTATAAAATACACTGATTTGTACCTTAAGATCAGGCTGCTAACAATCTTTTTTTTTTTTCAGGTCAGTATTAAGAAAAAAAAAAACAAACAGTGCTTTATGAGTAGTACATTATACCAGCAAAGACTTCTGTTGAAACACAGAGCTAATTTGGTAGATAGAAATGCTACTGGGAGGATTCACTCTAAAAGTGAAAGGTTGAAGGAGTGAACAAAGGGAGACTTTCTGAGGAAAAAAAAAAATAAATTCTTCTAATGACTAAGAAGCTTTTGTGGGATTTTTTTCCCTCCAGCTATGAGTGATCTAAATGAAACAGTGGCAGGTTTCCAGGTGCTTATAAAATGTCTAATGGGGCTAGAACTTGCCATCAAGAAATTACTAGTTCCCATTAGCTTTAAAGAGGGTGTAAGATGGGTCAGATTGTGCAGATCACTGTGGATGTTCCACCCAACTGCAGAACATTTCATGAATTGTCAGACACCCCTAAAGGACAGGGAGCTCAAGTCAGAATTGGGATCAAAGAATCTGCATACACAGACAGAGATGAGTGACACCAAATTACCAAAGCCTTCCACAAGCTGGTGAAAAGGAACCCTCCCCGAAAGAAGGAAGGACTGGCAGGAATCTTCAAAAATAAGGTGCTTCTTCTGCTCACTAAGAGGGGCAAGGGAGCTCCTCACATACCTAACTCAATGTTCTGCAAACTGGGACAGGGGCCTTGAATCCTGTTTGGTGGGTGGGCTTGCTATGAAATGTAGACGTAAAGATTGGTGTTTAGGCAACCCCATTCCTCCAGAACAGCCCTCTGCTTTTCATCAGCTGATACCACTGCAGAGAAAATTGCAGAGCCCTGTGGGTCAAACCCTCGTGTAATGGGATTGTGGGGCAGAACCTGTCATGGCCTGCAACAGATCCACGACTTGGCCTTAAAATATGTATGTATGAGGAAATATGTATTGAAATCTTCATCTGCAACCAGACTGCAACACAACATGATAAAGGAATGAAGCTCAGATGCAGGTGGGCAGGATGCATCAAAAGTAGCTTGAATAGGGGTCGCGCAGGGCCTTGCTCCTCGTGTCTGAGGGTGCAAACTGCCCGAGATTGTCTCACACACGAGCAGGGATTCTGCCCTGTGGAGCCCCTGGGCTTGGCAGAGGCAGCCCTTGGCTGGGAACCAGAGCCCTGCATAAATCACTTCCCCACTCGCTGCCCTTTGTCCCTGCTCCCGGTTTTATCTCCCCCTTGTTTAGACAGGACAATGGCTGTACCACGCCGTGTGCTCCTACATTAGCCAGCACAATCTTAATTACAGACTTCAGGCATCATCATGATTAGAGTAATAAGCTGTAATTACTCTAAGGTGACAGGACTGCAGAGACCTTATCTACATAGATAAGAAGATGTAGTAATATTTCATGTCGAGACGTATTTGTCAGCAGCTGCCCATGGAGTGGATTCAAACTAAGCACCAGACCCCATGAACACATTCAGTCTTTAATGGAGGTTTTTCTCCTCTCCTGCCAGCATACAAGCCCACACATTATTAAATAAATCCTACAAACATATTAGGCACAGTTTAAACCCATCTTATTCAGAGATATCTTTCATCAGTAAAGTGCCTTAAGTGTATCATGAAGGTGACTTAAATGTATAAATATGTAATTACATGCAATTCAGTACAAAAGTGCATTAATATTTATGAGTGTACAGTATAATCTCAAAAAAAATTCCATTTGTTTTATTTCTATTGGGCACATTAATCACCCTGATACCACTGTACGTGCCATGGTGGGGCAGAGCCGCCCCTGCTGCGATGTCAGGAGGAGCCTGGTGGGTGTCCCTGCAGTCACCTCGGCTCCAGCTCCCATCATCAGCTTCAGTCCAAGCCCTCCCTTTGGGGAGGGAAGGAGAAGCAGACTCTGTGGGCCATCAGATAATTTCTCAAGGTAGGAGGCTGGGAGGACACACTCATCAAGTGTTGTGCTTTCAGGGAGCTGTGCCTGATTTATTTCAGCACAGTCCATCTCCCTGCTACGTAAATGACAACTCACTGATTAAAAATCAGCCCTCAGTGGCAGCAGAGCAGAGCTTTGGGGGGTGCCCACGTCACCCTTGTGAGCCTCACCCAAGAGCTGATGCCCTTCCCTGCTGCCCCTGCCCTCAGACAACAACTTAAAAACTGCATGCAAATAACAGGAACTCTGCTCCACTCATCATTACAGGATTTTCTGTGGGAACACAGGATGAAAAGCAACACTGCAAACGCAGTGTGTAGCAAATGCACTGCAGAAATTTCTCTGGACGAACGTTTCAGGTGCTGCTCAGAGGTTTCAAGCCCTTTCCAAAACATCCTTGTGTTTATCATTACAATTCCAGTGTTGCAAGAACTTATTTTCTGAATTTGCACTGAATGAGACCTCAGTAAAGTACAACTTCTAAAAACTGATTATCAAAACCAGGCGTAGCTTACAGTGCAGTGCTAGTTAAACCAAATAACAACTGCAGTGTTCTATGACTACATTCCAATTATTTGCTCCTCAGGTTCTTGCTAAAGTCCACTGCAGCATTATATCAGAGCCCAGCAATTTATCCTTCATTCCAGCAGCTGAGAGAAGTCCTGCAGCTTGGTCAGCACAGAATCACAGAATGGTTTGGGTTGGAGTGGATCTTAAAGCTCATCTCGTTCCACCCCCTGCCCTGGGCAGGGACACCTTCTACCAGCCCAGGTTGCTCCAAGCCCCGTCCAACCTGGCCTTGGACACTTCCAGGGATCCAGGGGCAGCCACAGCTTCTCTGGGCAACCTGTGCCAGGGCCTGCCCACCCTCACAGGGAGGTGTCACAGTGGGAAACATCAACTGTTGTGATGGTTTGGACTTGGCTCCTTGCCAAATGCCCAACCCCCCCCCCAGTAGCAGCCCCTCTCTTTCCCCCTTTCTACTTCCCCCAGGGCAAAGGAAAAAAACTATGCAAATTGAAGAACCTGAAAACCAAGCTAGTTATATAAAAAATATATTTTATGTATATTACAGTTAAGATGCTTTGTACACAGCAAAAGGGAATCCAAACACCCTCTGAAGGGATAGGGAAAGGGGAAAAGGGACAAAAGGAAACAAAAAGGGACACCAAATAGATATGCACAATCAAACCCGAGAACCAGTAAAATAACTAGTAAAACAAATCTCACCACGTCCCTTAGAAAGTAGGCTTGGCAGACACTGCCAGCACTCTCCAAGGTTCCACGTGGCAGGTCAGTGGATGCTGCAGCCTCAGCCTTAGATAAGCGAGACCAATGCAGAGACCCACTGTATCCGAACTTCGGCGGAAGAGAAGAAAGAACGAAGGCTTCCCCTTCCTTCTTATTTATACCACGATTTACGTAAAAATCGTATGGAATACTGGGAACACTGCCCCTTCCTTGGTTACAAATTGGCAACCAGGGAAGGTCTAGATTAAAACCACCACAGCTGTGGATCCAGGACAGCAACATGCACAAAGAGCTGCACAAAGTTATCCAAAACCCCCCAGGTTGAGAGAACCAGTCTGAGAGTACCAAATTTGCCCTCACATCCTGACAGTCTTCATTGACTCACACTACGTTTCCATTACACTGGGGAAGAATTTTTATAGCTGATGGATGAAAATGCCCCAAGACTTCAATACCTTTCTCATGTTTCATAATTTGCTATTTTAATTCTGGCACAAACAAGATGTAAAGGTCTAAAAACAATGCACTGACCAGTCTCTATAATCTTTCAAAATCAGAAAATAAAACAAGATGGTTATAAAATCATTAATTTCTCTACAGATAAAATAGATAAATATACTGTGTATACTAGTTCCTCAAATCATTTATCTAGGGGAAAAAATTGCAAATGCTCTCATAACAACACCAAGGAGAGAGGAAGGCAGGTGTAAAGTGCAATGCAAAAGAGAAAAAGATTCTCAAAGTGTCAATATTATGGTATTTTTGGACACAAGGAACTGGTGAAGAGAGACATGATGTCAACTACAGTGGGTGCAGTAGCCCATCCACTAATCCCAGCAATTCCTTCAAGTCCCCAGACCTCCACAGAAAGGTTTAATCTTGTTTTGTTTGCTTTGTTTTCACAAAACTGCAGTCTATTGCCTCCTACATCTCTCTGGAATCTGAAAACAAAGTGGTTCAGTGTTGTGCAAAAGCGGTTGTGCAACAGAGTGAAGATGAAACGCGGTGCCAGGCTGCGGGACGCCCTGGTGCTTACAGATGAAGGCAAAACAATAGCAAAGCAAGTTGCTGTCTGCTTGAGATATGTTGTGTGAAAGAGCTTCTGTAGCAAAGAGATTGCTTTGATTTTTCATCCCCAAACCATTTGTTAACAATATCTTTGATAAACAGAAGGTTCCCTTTCAGGTCCTGCCGATTTAAATTGCACACACACACAAAAAAAAAAAAAACCTACACCAAGGCAACATTATTGAGGTGACAAAGTCAAGGACTTGGAAGTTATGAAAGGCCAGGATTAAGGCTGCAGCCACCACCTTAATTCAGCCCTCTTGTGCATACACATCATGATTACAATCTTTAATTACATGATCCCATGCTCCTACTTCCCTAAACAGAATGGAAGGTGTTCAGCTAATGAGCAGCCACTCAGGATTTTGTTTTCTCCTCTTTGTCCATCGTGTGGACCTCAACCTTGTTTACTGACACTCCATTCACACCCTCCTCTCAATGCACAATTATTAATTTCCTCAAGGGCTTTTCTATACAGCTCCTCACAATAGTATCAGATGCTCAACAAATACCTACAGCCCCTTCTACAGCAGTTTTGCCACACAAAGGTATTTCACTGTTTCCATTTTATAGGTGCCAACAACAGTCCTGACACGTTCAGGTCAAAAACATCTGCTAATTTTAAGTATCCCATTATGAAGCACTGAAGGTTTGATTTTTCAGAGCACTTGGCTCTGCTGAGCCCTTTATCTGATGAAGCACGGCCTCCGTGGATTTTGGCAGCTGCGAGGAGTGCCGAGTTCTCCTGAGATCAGGCTTTAGTGAGCACCACGTGTTGTAAGGATACAGGGAAGGGCTGCTTCTAAAATATGTGCTGCAATGGCCTCCCCCAATGCCACATAGTAAATACGAGCTGGAGGCAGGAGAAAACTCAAACTACAGTGCCAGCTGTGGAGCTGGCAAAAGCTGAAGTCATGCTTAGAGATGGGAATCAGAGCAATTGATTGCCGTTCATTTATTTCATGTTTTTCAAACATGATATTCTCAGCCTTATCCTTCCCCCTCCCTTCCCATTTTGCCACTCAAATACTGTACCACACCCCTTAAGAGCTGTGGAGAACAGTCAGGAAATGACCAGAGTCTGCACAACCTGAGTTAGGAGAAAACCTCATCTTGGATGGTGTGTGGAGAAAGTGCTGAGCAATGCCAGCCTGGACTACAGAGCCGTGGAACTGTTTTACCTGCAGCTGCCCAACTCTGTAGAAGGCAAAGTGCACCCAGCTGATTGTGCTCAGACTGGCTGAGCCAGAGGCCTGTGTGCTCCTGCCAAAAGGAAGAGATCCTGAAGCTCTGAGTCCAGCCACCTCCTGCCAGCCTAGAAGTCCCACCATGTTTTTTCTAGAGATGTTTTTAGGTCTTACCTAAGTTGCCAGCAGAGTCCAAGGTTACCCCTCTCTTGCAGACTTGACTATCTGATCCCTATTACACTCGGGACTGCCTTTTGGAGGATGTGCTGAAACCCCAGTGAGTCCTGCCCTCTCCCAGCAGGAATCTGTGTCCTCTGCTGGCACCATCTCAGCCCCATTCTCTCCAGCTCCTCCACAGACAGTCTCTCAAACTTTGCAAATCACCTTCAGCAAGTACCTGTGGTCCCTACACCTCCCACCTTGGTTCCCTGGAGTACCCAGGGCAGCCCCCAGTGCTGCCCCACTCCTTGCCCATCCCTGCTCCCTGGGCACAACCCAGGCCTCAGCTCCCAGTGCTTCCAGCACAGCAGGGCTGTTCCTGGTCCCTCCATCCCAGACATGCCTTACACAGCTCCCAGCCCCCCCTGCTCACACAGGGCAGCCCCTGCAGCCAAGGGAGATGGATTCCCACCGGCCCTGGGTTTATTTCACAGCGCTGGACCTTAAATAAATGGGCTTGATTTACCCTGGGAGCAGCAGGGCCACAGTCTCATATTTATTTCCTTTGTTTGAGGAATGAAAAGAAATACAAAAGAGATGTGGAGAGGAGTCCCTGGGGATGCTCCCTTTAAATCTGCATGCCAACAAAGAGGGCTCCACTGCTCCAGCACTGCTCACTGAGGATTACAGATTAGGCAGGGACAGGAGCATTAAGCCAGCTCCTAAGGCAGTGGTGAATTTGGCTTATTCCCTGTGCTGTACTACAGCAGTTGCACATTTATGGTGATGATTCCAGGGGTACAGCACTGTTCTGGCCAGTCCAGCCATGCACAGCACTGCCCTGACGTGGGGCAGAAACACATCTGACTGTGGGATGGGACTGTCCACATTCCCAGAGCTGCCTGTGCCTGAATGCCAGGGACAGCTTCCTCTCACAGCAGGGCCAAGAGTGTTTCTCCCTAGAAAATGGGATTTTCATGGTGGAGAGAATCCAACTGAACAGTTATCAAGTACCACACAGAGAAATATGAGCCACAAATATTTCAGTTTGTCTAAATAATTGGGCAAGTTCTCAGTGTGAAACTTCTAGATTATTTTTTCCCCTTCACGTTGTTTTCTTTATTTTTACTTTTTGTTGTGATTTAGGACGGAAAAAAATATTTTAAAATTTCAGACTTTCTCCCCAAAATAAAAATTTTGTTCACTTCTACCTGTAGTTTTACAAGGCTTGCATGTAGTGATCAAAATACGCATGCCAGCTTAGGGCCCAGTTGCTTTCTTAGCTTTAAGGACAGAATACACCCACTCTTAACCCTATTTATTTTATTTGGTTTGCCCCATGTCCTGCCAAATTTTCCAGGATATTTCACTGAAGGGAAGTATGATTCCATTGCAGGAGTCTCTGGCACTGTGGGCTCCTCCTCTCTCCACACACATATTGTGTTTGCTGAATAATTCAAACAGCACTTTGGTTGGCAGGCTACAGACCCAGGCAAGTGGGCCAATAAATTTTACATTTAGAGGGTATCCCCCTCATTGGTAGGGTAAGAATAAATGGATGTGGGCTTAGACAGCTCTCATCCCTGCTATTCCTGCACCAGGGAGAAACAGATGACTTCAGCCTGCAGGCTCTCACACTGGCCCCATTCATTAGCACAGCACTCAGCATTCATAAAAAATGTATCATGGTTTGTAAATCGAATCAGAAGCACCTCTGTACTCCTTGTCTTGCGGGAAGATGGGGCAGCACCAGGAAGGTCCAGGGCCAGTGGAAAGGTCTGACAGTGCTCATAAAACCTCATGGCCACGGAAAGGCCCTGAGTGGGGCACACACAGACACAGAGTGGGGCACACACAGACACAGAGTGGGCACACACAGACACAGAGTGGGGCACACACAGACACAGAGTGGGCACACACAGACACAGAGTGGGCACACACAGACACAGTTCAGAGTGGGCACACACAGACACAGCTCAGACACAGAGTGGGGCACACACAGACACAGAGTGGGGCACACACAGACACAGAGTGGGCACACACAGACACAGAGTGGGGCACACACACACACAGATTGGGCACACACAGACACAACTCAGAGTGGGGCACACAGACACAACTCAGAGTGGGGCACACACAGACAGGGCTTTGCTGCCCTGTCAGCCTCGAGATTAGGCCAGAAAACCTTCTCTCCAGGAGTCAGGACAAAGAAATCACCTGGAGACAGCACAGGGAAAAACAACGAGGAAACTGTGCTAGAGAGAGAGGGGTGGAAACATCCATGACATGTATTTCTGTGTCGCACATGCAGGCAAAGCAGAGCACCCCTCTGCACACACCAGCCAGCAGGACAGACAGACGATTCAGAAATGAGCAAGGAAAAGGACAAAATTAGAAAAACTACTCTTGGATTATACCAGATGGTGTAATCCATGAGTAATCCAGTGAGTAATCCAAACTGCAGATATTTTAACCAAACCAAAAAAATCTCCACATGAGTTATAATTATTGAGAGTTAACAAAAAAAAATTAATCAATTTTGAAACAACTCTTCTGCATCTTGTGGGTCAAGAAGTTGAACTACTTAACACATGGTCTTGTCTGTCTTCTGAGCTCCTACTGTCTTGTATTCATCTTGATTTTCTTTCCCCTTCTCTGGGAACCCCTGAACTCTACCACTGTTTTGGCATGTGGCATTACAGCCTCACACAAAAGACTGATGAGGAAAGATTTTAAAATGAAAGAACAGCGATTAGAAAATAGGGAGCTCAGCTAGGACCTGAGGACTGCAACACTTAAGGAGAGCTTGGCAATATTTCTCATTAGGAAAAGGATCAAAACCTCTGTGCAATTAGAGGGAAAAAAAGAAACCACGGTTCAACTTCCCCTCTGCAAATGAAACCTCCTTCTAGCATTCAGGCTGAAAAAAATAGCAAAGAACAAAAGTTTAAGAAATAGAGCAATATGTAACCTTTCCATTTGCTGGCTTATTCTTCCCCAAGGAAAGAGATACAGTGAAGATAAATTTGATGATCAAAAAACCAGAGGGATTACATTCTTGTACCGTGCTGATCACTGGCAAATCCCCCTCTCTGCAGTTCAGAGGCACAGCTTAGCATAACAGACAAGATTTATCATTGCCTTGTCCTTCGCACCACGTACAAAGTAGCTGTAAGATGCTCCTGTCTCGAGAGTCCTCCTTCCCATGATGAAATAAATACCAGAACTGTTCTGCTCTGACTGTATAAAGGTATGAGCCCCGTGCCCAGCACAGAGCTCACACCCCCTGAGTAACTGCCTCGTGTTTTCCCTCTCTGTTTTTCCACTGATGTGAATCCATCATATCCTGGGGACAAAGCCTTTGTTTCAGCTCAATGGATCTACAAAGTCTACGTGGCATCACCCAAAAAAACATCAGGTCTATTCAGCCGTTCCTAGGAGGTGAAAAAGATCTTCCCTTCCATCCTGGATGTAGAATCCAGAGGCTCCAGTTAAATGGGCACAGAAGACAGCATGAAAAATATACTGGGAAAACCAGAGGTGACTGCTTGCTCCAGTTTTACCACCGGGCACAGACCCTGCAAAGCTACCTCATACACCAGAGAAAATTTCCTTTACTGTCATGCTGTGGCTGAAAATATAATGTCTTGTACAAATACTCAAGGTCCTTTATGGATAGATCTTTTAAAACTCAACTGTCTTCTAATATTCAGGGCTATTTAGTGGCTCAAAAAGCAATTTCTCTAATATTCTCATTTATAGCCACCTAAAAGCCACAAATTTAACTTGGTAGGGATGCAGAGCCAGGGGATCTGATTCCAAAACAGAACATCTTGAGTCAAGAGCTTTGTTAATGCCTCCAGCAAACTTGCAAGGAGTTACAAAAGCTGTGAATCACTTCACTTCAGCAGCACTTACAGTCAAAGCCCGCTCCTCCTGCACCCGCTGCCTCGACTGAACTCCTCACCATCCCTTCTGCAGAAAGCAGCCCAACTGCTGCCTCTCTGCAAGACTTGCCTGGAGCAGGAGGCAGATGAAGCTCTGCAAAGCATCTCTCAAGAGCCACCGAATACGCTGAGGAGAATCAGAACCGTAAGCGGGAATCAAACTGCACTTGGAAGGAAACCTTTCCTATTCAAGATCTGTTCTCTAAGCTGCTTGTTGGGGCCAATATCCAAATCTCTCCTGTCTGACCTTATCCCAGCTCGTACCCTGCCAGGCACAGGATTACAGCTGGCCAGACTGAGAAGGTGAGTTGTTAATGTGGGGACTTGGAGACAGAGGTTGAAATTTCTGATCTCCCCCCGACTGTCGCTGTGACCTGCAGCAGTGAGCTAAGCCCTGATCCACAAAGAGGGCATTCAGGGGCCTAAAACTATTTAATTCCCATTGACTGGTTTTCCAAAGGAAATAAATGGCTCTGTGAATTTGGGCCTTTAGCCCTTCCGTGGAGCAGTGCTCATCTGTGAAATGGAAGTAAAGCCACAGCCTATTTCATCTGTGCCTTGCAATGCTAAATACTTAAAGAGGTAAATGGATCAGGCACCACAGGAACAAAGGGGCTGCATCCATGCTTATGGAAAGCAAACAGGCACTGCAGAGGTGATCCAGGTTCATGGGGCAGGTGGCACATCTCCCTCCAGTCGGACCAAGGTTGAGGCAGCCTCTTCTGTCCAACTGGTACGCCCCATAAAACATCTCAGGGCTTGCACTTTCCATTCCTTTGTTTTGGAAACAACAGCAAAGCCAGCCTCTCATCTTCCAAGCTTTTGCAGCCCTGCAGCTTCATCAGGCCAAACCACCGCAGCCAGTGTGTTCCCGTGGGACTCTCTTCCCTGCCTCCTGCCAAGCAGGTACTTCCCTGTTCTCCTCCAGCTGATGTGTGGGGTGGCAAAGTCATGCTTTTTGTATCTTCTCCATCACCCTTACTGGAGGAGATGAGCATCACCAGCCTCACTGCCACTACTCAGCCTCACATCCATGGATTTGGTTCTTGCTTTCTTTGGTTCTGCTGCTTTCCCCTCCCACCCACACAGGCTCCCTGTTCCCCTCCCCAGCACAGAGGGGGCACAGCATTTCCCTTCCCTGTTCTTCATCTTAATTCCAGACAGCCCTTGGTCTCCATCCCTCTCCAGGAGGAGGAGCAGCCTCATCCCATCTTCCTCTCCACCAGCTCCCTGAATCCTGCCGTCTGTGCTGAGCCTCTGCTTCCCAAGGAGTTCTCTCCTGCCAGCCCTCCCCCCACCAACGACCCTCCCCACACAAACTGCAGCCTTTGAAATCATTCCCTGCATTTCCCTGCAGGTTGAGAACTCCTGACACCGACATGGGGGTCGAGGTGGGGGGGAAAGGGAAGAAGAGCCTGCAGGCAGTGTCCTGTCAGCTCCCCACAGCCCTCACACAGCCCCGCACAAGGGGCTCTGGGGGAGCAGCTCTGCTCTGACAGCACAGCCACCAGCCAAACTGGCACTGTGGAGGGGCTGTGCCAGCCTGTGCCCCTCCCTTTGTACTCCCTGAGGGTCACGGTGGTGCTTTGGGAGGAACCATCCCCTGCACAGACAGTCCCGAGTCACCAGTGCACTCTCGCTCCCGGGGACTCCGGTGCTTCCTCTCAGTGCCCACTCTGCTGGCACTGGGGCCCACGAGTATGGACCAGCCACACTGCAAATGCACTCTGGCACTCGGAGCAAGTGAGCCAGCCCCTGAGAGGAACAGTGGGAACAGAGCTGAGAACAAGGAATTTGAGAAAGTCATCCCTTTGTTTTATTCTAATTCTATAACCTGTCTCCCATTCCATAGCCTTTTCTTACATCTCATGTGACTAAGACACTCCTTAGAAAAGCAGTTCAGGGTGGAAAATCCAAACCAACACTTCTAAAGGCCACCCAAAGTCTGCAGTTTTATTATGAATCAAAAATGACCTCAAACCCTTGGACTAAACAAATGCCTGGGGTGAAGAAGATGGAATAAATTAAGGGATGTAATTATGGCTGGGAAAAGAGGGAAGGAGGTTGCTCAACAGGATGAAAGAGGGATTTGAGGAATAAGAAATGAAAGGAGGTGTCAGCTTGAATCAGCCAGGTTGAAAACTGCTGCTGATTTTGACTGACATACTGAGACTTTCCAATTGCAAACCCTTTCTCTAATAAGCTGCAAATTCACCTCTACACTTTTACTTTGATCTTAAAGCAAATGTTTTATAATGGACACATTTAATGATTTTCAGGTGCTTATTGGTTCTATCGGACTTGATACTGGAATCAATCTCCCCTTTTAGAAAGCTTGGGTTAATGGCAAAGTTTATTAAACTGCACGCAGTCATTCAGAAAAGATCAATAGAGACATGATTACAGAGCAACCAGAGGATTAAACATGAGATTTATCACAAAATTAAACTGAATTAAATGTTCTCTGATAGCACTTGAAATGCTGTCAATACTCTTAACTGATAATCTATGCTTTCTGTGTTTACTTACCAGGCAGCAGGGATGTCTGACTCGAGGAACTGACTGTAATGTAAAATCTGCAAAGATTTGCTGAGAGCATTAAACCTCACCTAGGAAACCATTATTTCTTCCTGTTAGAAGAGCACAAGCATTTTGCTTCTTTGCCCATTTCCTCTTTAAGAGTGAGGAGGATCCAGTCATCTCCCACATGACACTCCTGCAATCTCCTTCTCAGGATGCACAGGACACTAAAGGATGCTACACAGGGTTAAATGAAGTATTTTATGGTTTCCTGCTCTGGCAGTCGCTACCTCATTCAGAATTATTTTTTTACTCCTTTCTTGAGTTCTCCATGACCTCATTAAAATATTCCACACCCTGAGAAATTTGCCAGCCTTCCCATTTTCCTTTCCCTCAGCTCAGCCCAGTCACCTCCCTGGGTTCCTACACTCACATCTCTCCTTGCTTAGGACTGTGCAAACTTCTCCTACGTCCTCTTCCAAAAGGATTCAACTCCAAAATATCAGTACCAGCGACACAGAACCACAGAACCCAAGAAACAGAAAAGGAAGTCCAGAAAAAAAAAAAAAAAAAAAAAAAAAAAAAAAAAAAAAAAAAAAAAAAAAAAAAAAAAAAAAAAAAAAAAAACAAATCAGGGCAATTTTACAGAGAGAAACAGAATCTAAATTCAGACCCTATTCTTCTGGGATGAGATCCCCTGCAACAGAGCTGGAATTTCTGAAACCCTGCTGCATCCTGAGCTCTGTCATCAGAATCACACACAGAGATTATTGCCATCTGCACTAGGATAAAGTGGTTGGTGTTGAGGACCAAAACCTCAACTCTCAGCAGGAGAGAAGGGGAAGGAGTGGCAGCTCCTGAGTACAGACAAGACCAGATGCAAAGTAATAACCAATCACAACCACAGCTTTGATAAATTTTGCTCATGCTTCTGTGGCTTTCCAAAATAGTCACAACACACAGACTCAGCTGAGTTCCTTTAAAAATGAATGTTTGTGTTCAACAAGCAAGCAGGAGGAGGGATGTCAGCTTCCAGGACACACTTTTCCATCCTACTTCCCAGAGAAAGGCTGTATCCCACCACAGCCTCCACCAAGAGCTTAATAAACCTTGATAAAACACCTCAAAGGAAACAGGACTGTCCCACAGCAAATAAACCACCCAAAACAAAAAAACATCAAAAAATCCCTCATCAACTATCTTGAATTGAATTTTTACTGACTTAGAGGGGCTTAGCTGCTTTCTAAACAGGCTCAGCTATCCTCAGTGTACTTTGCAAAATTCAATCCAGTAATCCAATCCCAGATGCATTACGTGAAATCTTGTTTCTCCAAGCTCTAGAAAAGAACAAGCAGAAAGGAAGGCTTTGGGAACACTAATTTACCAATAAATACTCACGGAGCCAATTTTGCTTTTGCTGCTTTTTGGAGGAAAATAAAACAAAAACACAAACTGCTGTCCAAGTACTACATTCCCTTACTGAAACTTCACTTGTGGAGAGAAAAGATACCATGGAACATGTAGCCTGAAATTAGCCCAGCATGTGCTGCCCCAGTAAACAAATCCTCAGAAACTAGATTAGAGTCATTCCCAGTAGGTTTCCACTGCAGAAATCACTACCAGTTCTGTCCAGAAAGGGGAAAATCTCTGTAATATCTAATAAATGGACCAAAACATGTAAATGAATAGCAGGGCATGTTGCAGCAGTAACCAGTGAAGCCACAGTCAATACACACAGTGGCTGTTAAATTTCCATCGATGCCATCACACGGTGAAGTCTCGGAATGCCTGAGCGGAGCTGAGAAACTCCCGAAGCTCTGTGAGCTCTGAGCCTACAGGGTGAGCCCCGAGGCAGAGACTCCTGTGGCACCTCAGGAGGAGGAGAGAGCCCCTGCTTCTGGCTTGTGCCTCCTGGGATGCTCTGCAGGTGACAC
>NW_020956211.1:657863-676473 GCF_003031625.1 Empidonax traillii
ATGTGGCACTAAAGAGCAGCTCTGACACATCCTTCTGTCCTGACACTCCCCTGTGGGACCCCAATGCATCTCACAGAGTCACAGACTCACAGGATGAGCTGAGCTGGGAGGGACCCCCAAGGATCATCAGTCCAACCCTCAGCCCTGCACAGGCCCAGCCCCAAGAGTCCCCCCCTGTGCCCCAGAGGATCATCCAAACCCTCCTGCAGCTCTGGCAGCCTTGGGGCTGTGCCCACTGCCCTGGGGAGCCTGTTCAGTGCCAACCACCCTCTGGGGGAAGAACCTTTGGCTGAGATCCACCCTGAGCCTGCCCTGACACAGCTCCAGCCATTCCCTGGGGGCTGTCCCTGCTCCCCCCAGAGCAGAGCTCAGTCCTGCCCCTCCTCTGCCCCTGCCCAGGCAGTTGGAACTGCAGGGAGCTCTCCCCTCAGCAGGCTCTTGTCCAGACTTACTGGCAGCAGAGAGGCACACTGCCCTTAAAATAAGGATTTCTGGCTTCCTGATGCTTACATCTGGAAAAAGGGAAGCAAAGCCCCCTGGATTACAGTTGCATACCTTGATGTACCACCTAAAAGGTAGGCTGAAGCCAAGCAGGTGACAGGCATACACAGTGTCAGACTTCAAAATATGATTTTTCCAGGCAGTTGTTTCCCTGCAACTGCTGTTCTCCCGAAACAAAGGCCATCACTGCAGCTCTTGTTTATGGGAACAAGCAGCACGTTGCTGCTGATGCCCAGGTGTGTCAGGAAGTGAGAGGCAGCTCCTGTTTGCACAGTGGCCCAGAGCAGTCCATGTTTCTGCCAAGGGCAGAAGCAGCCTGTGACAGACAGCACTAAACTACAGCTGGGAATTCCCAGAGGGAGGCTCTTCCCCCCCAAACGTGCTCATTTTGCCCTGTCCCACAGCTAAGAGATGCTGGGCTTGCTTTTTTCCACCTCCTCTGGCCATCAGACACAGAGATCCAGGGCGACAGGCAGCTGTCAACTTAGGACATGGAGCTGGAGGGGTTTCCGTGGCACCAAAAATCACTTCCCTCCAAAACCTTTTGCTGTGTGCAAATTTAATGGTCAGGATAATAAATTTGTCAGTAATGACAAAGAAATTCCCTTGAAACTGGAATGTTCAAGTGTCATTGAAGCTACATCTATTTAGCAAATAGATGAATGCCTTTCACTGAAGACTGGCGTGTGATTAAGCATCTGTCACTGTCCCCGGAGCAGCTGCTCCTGTGGCAGCAGCACAGGTACTTTTTTATAGAGATGGGCTCTTTTTTATATAGATGTAAAGATGATCTGGATGTGAACGGAAATCAGCAGCTGAAAACACAATTAATGAAGTGACACAGAAGTAATGGGTCATTTCTACAAGTCTCCTAATCCTGTTGACTTGTCCAAGCTTCATGTTTTACAATCAGATTCATTTAAATTTTACAAACAAAAGAGGACAGATTTTGCTTTCTGACTCACTGAAGTAATGTACCCATACCTTGGTGATAGAGTGAGGGCTTTTTAGAGGGATTTTTCTTTGATTTTTGGAGCATGTGTAAGTTTTTACAAGGACTGAGATGCTGAATCTGTGTCAGTAGCCAGTAAACTGTTTCTGCCACTTTTAGCCTTCTGAATGAGCAGTACTTTCCACGTGTCCTCTACTCAGCAGTCACTGAAACTGGAGGAAGTTTTCCCATGAATTTCTGTGGGCTCTGTTTCCTAACACAAGCTCCCAGAGGTTAAAAACAGAGAATACACAACTCCCTGCTCTCCTGGTTTTGTAGTTAAAAATCCGTGGAAATTCCCAGTGAAAATATGGCCAATGACAGATTAGAGAGCTGGTTGTCCTGGGGTGGAGGATGTGAAAGGTAAAACTTGGTCCATTGGAGAGGAAAAAGAAATAGCCATGAATGGTCTTTCAAAACAAGACATTGAAACAAGAAGGAATCAGCGGAAGACTCTGCTTGTACAGACTGTGGGTGCACCTCAAACAGATGGTTTGAAAGCCTTTCTGTGCATGATAAAGAAAGGAAAAGCAAGGAAATAGTCACTGGGACAACCATTCAACCTGGAGATACAGAAAAACTGTTCTCCTAATTTAGACCGGCTGAGAATCTGCTCTAATTGAAGGAAATATTTCATCACAGAAGAAAGTGAAGCATGAGATGCTCAACCTAAGGCAAGGAAGTGTCAACAGAGTATCAGGTTAACAATTACAGGGACCACCAAACATCAGGGGGCACAAATGGATCAGCCAGGGGACAACAAGCAGTAACTTCTCCCCAGCTGAAGGACTGCAGTTGTGTCCATACACTGCCTACGGCTCACTGAGAACAGCTCAGAGCTGGAGGAGACCAGATTATCAGAAATTCTTCCTTGGTGGATCCCAAATATTTAGACCAACATGTCTGAAAGTCTGGTCTGCTGAAAAGCATCCTAAACCCAGGAAGTCTGGGAGCAAGGCAGAGGCCCCGCTCAGGGCACTCCCAGCTGAGCATGAGCACACGCTGCACCTTTGGGGAGGCAACTTTATGTGCTCTTAGTAGTAGATTAATGAATGTAATTACCCAACATGGTGGCTGTGAATGCTGCAAAACTGTAATTTATAGTGTGCTGTAAAGTTCTAATGTGTTTTCATGTCCATAAGCTGCTTAACCATGATCTAATGCATTTGTACACGAACACCCTCTAAGTGGCTCTCGGTGGAGCAGTGAGTCCCCTGCACGCTCTGCTTTATGTCCTGACAAACCAGCCTCTCCTGTCGGGCAGCTGAGGAGAAGCAGCTGCTAATGACGGGAATAATTTTAAACTCCAGTGGCCAGAATGTCTCTCTTTACTCACTTACTGGCTGGCCAAGGCTGATAAAAGCAATGCACCAGTGTCTTACAGGCTGGAAACAAAGCAATGTGGGTGTCCCCAGTGAAGGCTGGGATGAAACACAGACCCTTGGTCTAGTGGAGAGCCAGGACTCACCCCCACCTCGTGCTCCTCCACCTTGGGCTCTCAATCCTCTACAGGCAGGACACCTGGAGATACCAGAACCAACCTAGAGCACCAGAGAGGACTCACAGTGGAGGACCTCAAACAAAGCCCTTCACCTCCTTTCAGTTCCCAGATGCTTTGGTCTGTGTGCTGCTGGCAAGACACTGTGGTCACCTGGATCCTCCTCTGCTCCAAGAGGAGGGATGTGGCCTCCTGAAGAACGTGCTTATTGTTGCCTCTAACTCATTTAGGCAAACCATTTAACTTCTTTATGCCCTTGCTTAACCATCTGTAAAATGGGACTAATAATAAACCTCAGAGGGATTTAGTAAGACTTAATTAAATGGTTTGTAAAGTGCTTTGAGATCCTCAGGAGAAATGTGTTGTGCAAGTGCAAATTATTATTACTGTTACAGTGCTTTCTACTTCCAACACAGTTAAATATTAATGATCCAGTCCTCCTAATGCCCAGTGATACAACTTTCCTGAACAGTAATTTTCTCAGCAAAAAAGACACAGGAAGTAGTAGTAGGACATCATCTTGTTCATTCACAAGTAGTCTGAAACAGCAGAAGAGAGTAAATATTTTAGTATTGCATCAAACTAAAGATGGGGATCCCAAATGCACGTGCTGTACGTGCAGTCACTTCAGAGCCAATAAAAGAATGCCAATTAAATCAGCAAATCGCAGTGCTCCTATTCCACAGTGCCAGAGACCCTTTTAGGAAAAATCAGTATCAAAGCTAATATATAATAAACACTTTTCCTAGTTAAAAAGGTACCATTTTGCAGAGGTCATGGCATAAGTGACATGATTAACACTCAATTAAAAGCTCCATCTTGTGAGAAGGAACAGAAGGAATGTTCCTTTAGTCAGACTGTCGTGGCTTTGGGGGCCGGGGGTAAGAACATCTTGGATTTTCAATAAGGTATGTCCATTGTGATACAGCAAAAACGATCTGAAAATTGCCTGCAGGCAAAAAACAAACAGCCACGATTCCTCCTCTTTTGTCAGCTTCTTCCAGGCCAACTTGCAAGGAGAAAAATGAAAAAAATTGACTTATGACTTCGGGTCATAGGAGCTGAGTGGATGTGACCTGGTTTGCAAGGCACCCACTGGGCTGCAGGGCAGGAACTGCAGCCAGTCCTGCCCCAAACACTGAACACTTCTACCTCTTCTGGAAGAGTTAGAATCCGTTAAAACAGAGCCCCAAGTCAGCACTGACAAGTGTTTTCTTAATATTTCTCAGCATTTAGTTAAAATATATAATAATTTATCAGCAGCCAAATAAAACGTTAAGGAAAAAAAAAGAATGCCAGATTTGAAGCTGCTAAGGTTACACACACAACCTGAGGTGATCTGCACTTGAAACTGTGGTGCAGTGTAATTTTTAATTACATGGTGAACTATGATATTTCTATTTGATCTTCAATAATAATGATTCATAGTATACAACAAAGACACAGTCTATTGATACTGAAGTGCAAATATGTTTTTCCCATCCTTATGTACCACAGACTGAACCTATCTAAAGAAAAAACTGATTAAAAGGCACTTCTAATTTACTTATATTACAGATCCTAAGCATAATTTAAAAAGCAAAGGAAAAAAAAAAGCCAACAAACAAAAACAACACCACAAAAAATAAAAAAATCATTATCATCCCCAAATGAAAAATCCCCTCTGAATTGAAGCACAAGATATCAAAGCAATCAGGTTACACCAGGTAGAAATGCAGCAACAGAAATATGTGGTTTGCATGCTGAGAACCATGAAGTCTTTATTTCATCTAACACAGGTTCATCCCACACACAGAAGAAACCACACCTAAGGCAAGAAAGGCATTAATAATAATAATAATAATAATAATCATAGAATCATGAATAGATTGAGTTGGAAAAGACCTCCAAGATCATCAAGTCCAGCCCCTGATCCAGCTCCAATTACTATAGCATGGCACTAAGGGCCACATCCAATCTCTGCTTAAAAACCTCCAGGGATGGTGAATCCACCACCTCTCTGGGTAGGCTGTTCCAATGCCTGATTACCCTCTCTGTAAAGAATTTCTTCCTAACAACATCTAACCTAAACCTCCCCTGGCAGAGCTTGAGCCCATGTTCCCTTGTCCTATTGTTGGTTGCCTGGGAGAAGAGACCAACCCCCACCTGGCTATAACCTCCCTTCAGGTAGCTGAGGAGAGTGATGAGGTCAATAATAGTGATGCTTTTTTTTTTTTCATTTCATTGACCTTGATTCACCCCACAGAGCTGAGGTGGCAGCTCATGTCCTGCTCTTCTGGAGTCAGTGGAGGGAGAGGAGCAATTCCAGAGGGACAGTTCTGGGTGCCTGAGGCTCCTGTGGAACTCTGCTCCTCCTCTCCATCAATCCCAGAGGGAACCTGCAGTGGGTGTGGGATGTGAGCCATCTAAGATCTAAGATCTGAAGCTGTTTTCCAAGAGTTAATTCTCATGCAAGCTGTGGAGTCACCATCCCTCCAGCTCTGTGCTCAGCTGAGTGCAGAGATGAAGTAACTTTCCCAGGGCCTCTGTAAAGGCAGGGAGAGCACCAGGACTGAAAACTAGTTCTCCATCCTGCTCTTTCATTGTGGTGCAAAAAGTCCTTCTGGCTTTGTGTTTCTGTACCTCACTCATGCTCATGCTCAGGCTGTTGGACACCTCTTCCTGCAGCAATGCTGCACATGGTCCATCCAGGCTGCTGGAAATTCAGACCTCAGATATACAAACCTCCATTGCTCAGAGCCTAAATATCCTTCACCATAGGATCAGTTAGCTTAAACAATGCTGCGCTTCCAGGAAAACATCCCTGAGGAGCATTTTCCCAGCTTTATGAAAACAATCTCAGAGTGATCTGTGTAAATCGTGGATGCTTTCAAAGGCAGCCAGAAGAGCCATCACCACAGCACGAGGTGCATTAGGTGATGTCCACTGGCACCAACCCAGACTGGCTGAGCCAGGACCCAGCCCTGAGGAATAACCCTCTAAAACCCCAGCCTGAAACACTAACCAGGCAGCTCCACACCCTCTAATCACAGGGGTGCAGTCACTTCTGAGCACATAAAAAGCACTGGGTGCTATTGCAGGTGAGAGGAGTCCCCAAAGGAATGATGCTTCTCAAGGCAGCACAAGTCCCCCACTGTTTATAAACTTCCTCCACTCAGCACATTTCACACAGGCAGTCCTGTTTGCCACCAAGGAGAAAAAGATTTGTGACAATTTTATGCTAGTAATAATTTTAAACCCTTCAACTTCAACATAAGAATTTCTACCTGTTTCAATATTTAATTTATTTAGCCTTCTAGTGTTCTTAAATTAGGGAGACATTTTATTGCTCTGGTTGACATTTTTATGACAACTGAAACTAAGCTTCATTTTTCAAGTGGAATTTCTCCACCTAAAAAGCTAATTAGTGCTTGTACCCACACTAGAAATGCAGGTGCAGAAATACAGACAGAGCTACACACACATGGATTTCCTAGGTGGAAAGATGAATATCCTTTTGAGGACTTGTATATGCTGCATCTTGTCACTATAGTAAATAGCTAAGTTGGTAATCTTTTCCTACTGTTCCACAATTAAAACCTGCATCTGTGACTGGACACAGTAATCCCTGAATCTGCATTTTTCCCCAAACAAGGATTAAAGTAGCACTTTACTACACAGACTGCCTGCCAGCTATTATATTAATATACTCTATCTTTGCTTACTCTTGTTTTAAAGGAGAGATAAGTGCTCTGGCAGCCTTGAGCTCCATCCCTTTTGCCTTCACCAGCTGATTATTTTCAGAATAGAAATGTTGGCCTCAGTCAGTCCCTGCAAACAGCCTGCCTGCCCCTAATGATGATCTACCTGTGTGCTGGTACCAGGCCACCTGTCTGCTGCCTTCCAGGAAGCTTTACAGATACATAAAAGGCTTCCAATATTTTCTCCACACAAACTGCAACCCATCCATCAAGTTGTTTACATCACACCGAGATATATGCACCTTTATCATTAGAGGAGCTGTCTCCAGGAATGGGATGAACACACAGACATCATAAATCTCCCCTTTCACCACAGCTGCCTCCACTGCATTGTTTTTGTTAGGGGAAGCAGCAGCATCTCAGGATCAGCCACTAAGGGGACACAGTGCTACAGAAGGGCACAGAAGGCTTTTAAAACACCCCCAAAATGCCCAGCAGAGGATGGGGTGAGATCTGCAATGGGAGTGTTGTGCTTGGCTCCAAAGCTGTCACTCCACCAGCACTCTTCAGGCCAGGCAGCTTCCACCAAGCTTTTGAGCCACCTCCCAACCTGCCTGGCCCTCAGTGCTGGGCATGAACACACTCAGACAGAGCAGCCTCACAGCAAGGAACATTCTTCTGCTGTTCCACTGAACACGATGCTGCAAACGTGGGAATGTGCTCGGGCTCTGAAGACAAGGATGAGACAGAACAGCCGAGCAGCACTGCCCTCACTCATCAGAGATGTCACCTGCCCAGCCAGCTACAGCCACCTGAGCCCAGCACTGCCACCAGACATCCCTGCTCACACTGTCAGCACAAACACCACCCAGAACGAGCCCTGAGAGCACCTACTGAGGGGACAAAATGCATCCCTGCTGAGGAGGAACGAATTGCCACAGCTCTGCAGAAATAACCAGAATAATCCATCTTTGGAACCACAAAGCACCAGAGGACACCGTGCTGTGGTTGTATCTGGTTATCCTTCTGGGTTAGACACTCATGGCTTCATTGATCTGGCAGCTCTTCTGCCAACATCCCCTGAAGGAAAGAAGTAGGAATGGCAGGAAGCTGGGAGAAGATTATCAGCAATGCCCCAAAAAGCTGTCCAAAAAGAAGGGGGTGGGTGTGAGAGACAGCTCATGTCTGAATCAAGGCTGAATTGACACCTCAAACCTGGAGAGAATCTACACTGGGATCATGCTCAGGGAGGGGAAAAAGAGAAGTCTCACCCCAGTGAGCAAGGGGACTTGGACAAGGATCCCAAAGGGACCTACTGTGTGTTTGCTTTGAAAGCTGCTTTCCTGTTTATCTGCTAAAACAAATAAGGAAAACCAGAGTTTGCTTCTTTCCTCTTCTTAAGACAAATTGGCTCACAGTCTAATAACTTCTTTTTAATTGCTGCATTTAGACATAATAAACCACTTGAGAAAAACAAGACAAAAAATAACAAATTGGAAATAGAGTCTGGACCTTAATTTGGGCTACAGAGAGAATTAAACAAAAGCGGATTAGACTTGGTATGTGAATGGCAAACTGAGTTATTAGAGAGAGGTATGAAGTTCCAAAGATGACCAGAACACAATCTGCTGTCTCCCAGCAGTTCCTCTGCCAGGACCTGTCCTGTGCTGTGACTGTGGAGCTGGAATTTTCACCCCCAGCATTCTGTAACAGAGACCTGCAGATCCCAAAACCCACATTCCACTACAGCAGAATCGAGCTGGGTTTGCCACTAGATGGGAATAGGTGCAGTTGCTGGTCTTAGAAAGCTGAAATACAATAAATCACTGCTTAGCCCACTGAAAAAAAGAGACAAGCACAAGATCTTGTTTCCCCCCTTTTTAAATGCAATCACATATAAAATGACAGCATTTGCTATTTCAGTAGGAATGTTTCTTAGTCATGACAAGCTGAAGAGATAAGAAAGGATTTCAGGGAGAAATAACAGCTTTTATGAGAGCCATTGGTACTTGGGGAAGGAGAGGGGAGCTCTGGGCTCACATGCCCTCTGTGAGGCCCAGGTAGCTGAAAGCCTGCTGAGTTTTCCCACATGCCACAAAACAAGGGCTGAGGAGCAGTAAAATGTGATGGGAAGAGACCTCTGCCTGCTGGAAGAACAGAGGAAGACATTCCTTTCACTTCCATCTGCTTTTCTTTTCAAAAGCAAGCAGAGACCAAACCTCCCCAGCAGGTAACACCAGCATCCAAGGCACCTTTGGTACTGCCCCAAGTCTCTCAGTGGAGTGTTGATAAGCAGAATGATAAAACCCAAACACACAAATGCCAGTGAAAGGCAGCTCAGGGAAGAGGAGAAGGCTTTGTGTCTAATGTGCTTCCTTTCCTTCTCTTTATCAGCTGCTCTGCCCTGTGGTTCACGTTGTTCCCATTTGCCTCCGTATGTGCACAACTCCAAACGTGGCACAGGGAGGAAAAGGAATCATTTCTGTCAATGGCAAACTCAGAGATCATCCTTTGCCACTCTCTAAAGCCTGTATGAAACCCAGCTGGATTAGCTTCTGAAAGAATGGACATTCCAGCTTCAGGACAAGTTTTACTCAGCTGGACCGAAGTGCTCACCCCCGATAAGCCATTTGTGGATAGAGGAGCCCAAACTTGGCTTTGCAGTTGCAGGAAAACCTGAACAATTCATTTCCACTCTACACCACTCCAGCCAGTTTAACAAGCTGATAACAGCCCTGGTTTTCAGAAAGTCCCTGAGCTCAACAGCTCTGTGCTGTCATCTGAGGCTACAAATTGCCTCTCTTGAATCCACAGGGCCACCCTTTTTTGTGGCATTGACATTTTCTCTTCAAGCCTATCAGTTCTTTCTTCATTTCAAATGCTGGTTGCTTATTTTATCTGCCCTTTAAGTGTTTAAAAAGATTCCAACTGGATTTTTAAAAAAGCCCCAAACAACAAACAACCAAAACCCCGCAGCCTTCTGGATTTATGTGTTTTTCTGATGTGTTTGCCATGCTGTAACCAATCAGATAAGCTCCTTAGTTCCCTCCAGTGATGGATTATTGAGTTTTTATTTATGTTTCTCCTTGTTTAGCCTCCTAGGCACCAATACACTTGTCCCAATGTCTCAGTTTCAACTCCCATTAAGGAAAGAAAAAGCTGGCAAATGTGATCAGCCTTGGAGATTTTCCAGAGTCAGAGTTCTCCTGAGCCCTCTCCTCTGCTCTGCAAACATTCGGGCTGACTTTGTAGCCAAGTGCTCTCTTCCCAGCCCTGCCTGGGTTCAATACAGCTTGCAGGTCACTCCCTGCACCTCACACCCACTTGCTGACATTTGACAGACAGCAGGAAAATAAAGAATAACAACACTGAGCAAAGAAGGTCAAAGATAAGTTCCAGACCGATAAAGTCCATAACCTCCACCTGTCCAGACAGGTCCTGATCTACACTTCCTAAGCTTTTTCTTCCCCTTCCAGGGCAGGGAAACGCCCTTTTAGACTAATGGTCAGCTTCAAAATGAACACACTGTGGGTTTCTTCACATGAAGAGATTCCAACTCTTCTATTTAATAAGTCAATCTTAATATACATGTCTATTTTAATTGGCACAGAATTGTTCTCCAAAGCACTGCATCTCAACAAACTCACTGTGAAAGTCTGAGGACGTTTCTGGTGTTAACAGAATAATGATCTCCCTTCCAGATAAGGGCCCTTGCCACAGGTTTAGCTTTGCAGGAGTACAGAGAGTTGATTGCTGAAGTAGCTCCTGGCATCAACTCAACCTTGCTTATACCCATGAGCAGCCTGAACTGCCATCAGGCAACCTAGACTGATCCTCAACAAGAACTTGCTGAGATTTTTCCTACCTGAAGGGCCCATTCCATCAATATAAAGTCTGATTAATTCAGCTGGTAATGCTGATTTACTTCTGGGGGGATTATGCCTGCTACAAGTGAGCTCACCCATGGCCGAGTTGGGATTTTTCCCCACGTTACACAGGAAAACAGGCAGAGCAATGTGTAGGGAGCAGAACTTCTCATGAGGTGGAAACTATTAGCTTTGCCTGCACAGAGGAAACACAAAATGCCCATACACTGTAACTTGCTGGAATTGAAGGTCACCACAAATCTCACTGCTCTGGACTCCAGGTGGAAAGCACATGAATTCAAGACTAAACAGAGAAGAAGAAAGAGTGTGCCCTATGGAAGCAGGACACACCTACAGGAAGAGCTGTGCCAGTCTCACCACTCACTCTGTGCCACCACAAAACCTGGGCTGTTCCAGCTCCTGAGAGCTGGGACCAAATCCTTGGCAGCAGTTTGCTCTCACCTGCACAGGCCTGTCCTCTCTTTCATATTCTTTCTCAAGCTCTGTTCTACCTATGGTAATATTATGTCACATTCATCATCGTGGTATCACTGAGGTCAGCTCAGCACTGACAGGTACCCAAAAGGAAGTTAAAAACCAGTCTTTACAGACTTTTACCTGTCACCTGCTATAAAAAGAATGGGATAACACTGCAGAACCTCATCCTGGAGATTCATCACTGCATGACAACAGAGATTCCTGACACAACTCCTGGCTGTTAAGACCTGGAACCCACTAAGACTAATATAACATTTTCAAGGTCCCAATGCCTGCTAAATTCATTGCAGACACCTTACAAGCCACACAGAAAACATGCCCTAGTGCTGACAGCCACTGCTATGACAAGACACTTGATTTCTCTCAATTCAGGGTGCTTCCAAGTGGTAACAGCTGTGAAGAACAAAGATTAAAGAGATATTACCCAGTCAACCAAAAACCCATCTCCTCTCCTGTACACGGGATTGCACTATGCTTTCCACAGAATTCAGCAAATCAACTATCAACCAAGTTATTTATATAACCCAGGCTGGGCTGAGGGGACAGCCCTCAGTTCCAAACCTTTCAACCATCTACACAGAAGATCAAAGCAAGGCTTCTGTGGCCCAGGGGCAGGTAAAAACATCCTTGCTCCTACAGAAACCACACATTTATAGTAAAAAAGAACTTAATACACAGAGAAGACCCTTTGGTTTTTGTACACCTCCTGAATTCAATCCCCCTGGCTGCTGCCCACAGCAGCTGTACAGTCACACTGGTCTCTCCACACTTGGGTCGGTCTGAGAGCTGGATGGGCAGTTCATCCCTTCAGCCCTTGGCCAAGGGAGCAGGACAAGTGCAGGGTGTGGATCAGGGAACAGGGACCAGCCAGGGCAACTTTACACTGTGTCTGCTTCTACTGCTGAATTTGTTTTCATCCTACAGACACATCAAGGCAAACTTATTCCAAAGCAGAGAACGTGTTTAAGACCAGGGCAGAGGAAAAATGAACCTCTCTTCCTCTTAACACTGAACACTTCAGCACACAGTGAGAAATAAGGGCAGTGCCTGAACGTCTTCAAGTCAGATTTTACTCCAGTCAGTACCATATTGGGATGGATTAAGGCTGGCTTGCAGTTTTGGATCATATGGAAAAAGCAAGAAGGGAGGAAGGCAAGCAAACTGTTGTTACAAAAACCATGCAAAACACCTGAGTTTTTCAGTTGTATGAGGATTGCCTTTTCTTGAAAATCCAAGACTACAAGTCCCAGTTAAGAAATCCCAATATCTTGGATGACTGAGAATCTGCCTGAAAATCAGACATTGCCAGCAATGATGATTATGTAAGAAAGGCTGAGACAACTGTATTTAGTGCTCACAACAGCCAGCAAATTGAGGGGAGAGACCATAAGGAGGGGAGAAGGGAATGAATGGATGCACACATGAGCTTAGTTAGTATTCAGCCAGATCAGCTCCCTGTGCACAACAGACAGCAGTTAGTTTTTAGGAGCAATATGAACCATGAAAGGTGTCGGGTTTGTCTCCAGTGGCCACAAGGGCCCAGAAATTCAAAGGTGTGAACACGACCTTGTCATCAACAGCTATTAAGCAGACAAATGCAGCTAAAGGTTTATCGTAACAGAGGCACTGGCCTACACGTCCCCTGGCAACAGCAGCTGAACTCTTCTTAAATAACCTTTTGTTGAAGATTTAGGAAAACCTGTTAGTACCTTACACTTTGCAAAGCTTTAAGTAGGGCTTTTGTTTCAGGTGACATTTCTTGCCTTTCCCTTTAGCTGTGAACAGTCTTTACAAGGAACCACAACTGCATTGCAATGTTTTAACTGGGATCAGGGACAGAATTTTTCAGGGGGCACAGGGAGGAGTCAAGTGAGACCAACTGGAACCTCTGCAGTTACACCACTCACTACAGCCTGAAACTGTGCTCTTGAAGAAAAGATCAAAGCTTGATTGAAGGCTCAGAAAAGAAGACAAAGATGTGGCTTCCACCCTTTCTGACAACCACATTGCTACACGGCACATCTCACACCTGAACATGAAACCAGGGTAGGTTTCCTTCCATCCACCCTCTCTGACAACCCAGCACATTGCCCTTTTGCTCAGCCCAAGGGGAATCCAGCATTAGACACTGAAAGGATTTCCACATAAATTCAAAAGAAAGCTTAATCCCAGTAACGTTCTCTGCTTTTCTTCATTCCTCAACACCACATGGATTTGGTAATGCACATGGGTTCAATGCAGATCTGTTACAAAGCAGATGAACTGCACAGTCCCCCTCTTCCCTCTCCCTTCTGCTTCCATGCAGAAAATTAAAGATCGGGGCTTTCACAGCCTATACTAAAACCACTGGCTCAGATGATGAGTGAAACACTTCTTTTGGAGGATTTACATGGAATAGATGGCAAAGGAATGCAATTACTTTTTGGGTTCAGTGACATTAAGCATGAAGAGTATCCTTAGTTTAGGGAACTTGGCAGTACCAAAACTCAGTTGATGATAAAGATGATTAAGAAAAAAAGATAACATGAAACAAGTTTTCACAGAAATATGCAGCTCTGCAAAGAGAGGACTAAAGCTGCTGTGATCAGCTCAGGAGGCAGCGCTGGGGGCCATCTCCACCCAGAAATGCTGGTACAGGCAGGCAGGGCAAGGTGGCAGGTGTGGTGTGCCTGCAGCAGAAAGCACAGTGGCAATAAGGGGGGTTCAGTCGTGAGCTCAGAGTTGGGAAACCGAGCAAAAGGAGCAGGAGCTGGGAACAGGAAAGGTAAAAGCAAGGACAACTTACAGATTCACAGGGAATGGAGGATAAACAGAAAATAAAATAACTGGGGAAACAACACACAAAGAAAAACATCTGATGAACACAGAGGAATTGTAAGTCACTTTGGGAGGCTGAAAACGGCCAAGAGTGGTCAAAGAAAGGGACTGCCAAGGTCTGGGAAGCCTTAAGCAAGAGGACTGGCAAGCAGGAGCTTTAGGAGAAGCTCTAACACCCTTAAGCAAATAGCCAGGCCAGCCTAAGAAAGCCCTGGGGCAGCACAGGCTCTGGAGAGCCAGGGGGACATCAAGGAGCCTGTAGAAGACAGTGGGGAGGAAGGGAATGGGAAATGGCACAAATCAGCAGAGAGTGAACCGATGGACATGTAAGAACTGCAAAGGAAATGGTGGCCCTGGGGAACAAAGTGCCAACAGCCAAAGGGCATGGGAGGCTCACACAGCACAGAGGGACAAGAACAGCAGGGATGTTGTGGCTTCCCAAAAAGCACAAGCAGAGGGAATGCTCTAGCAAAGACAACAAGAAATCCATCTTACCACTGCTTTCCCTCCGGCAGTGATCCCTGCCAGCTGCTTTCCAAAGGGGGAATTAAAGGTACTTAAAGCTGTTTTACTAGGTAATCCATAGCAGTTCACGGAAAGAGAAATGTCTTATTGACTCTCAGCTGCTATTCACCTTCACACACCCACGAGCACTGTGGCAAGGAGACGTTTGCAAATGTTTAATAGTGAGGGCCAATATTCATGGAAACAAACTGGAGCAAAGCAGCACTGTCAGACTGGCAGGGACTGCAGCTTCCTGTCCCTTGCCCCATCCCCAGCAGTGCTTCACGTTTCATATTTCTCCCCAGCCACTCTAAACAAGAAACAAGAAAATATTCTAAAAGAGAAAGCCACGTCTAAAGCAAACACAAGGCAAAGATTCACATGGGGATGTCTTTGACTGAACCCCCCACAGAACATGTACAAGGTGAACAAAGACATGGTAACACAGAGTGCTCGTGAGGCTGCCCCCCAGCTCGTCCAACCCTCAGTTCACAGCTCCTCTTGTGCTTCACTAGGAACCTTAGGAGAAAAAATCCCTGTTTGTAAATGCAGGACCTCTGTCCCTGCTGTGGGCTGGTACTCCCTCTGCCGCTGTGGGTCCTGACCCAGCGCTGCTGCTCTGAGGCTTCAGAACCCTGCTGGGATAAACACCAGTGGAAAAAATCAGCACCTAAACTACCTGGAGGAGTCAGCAGTCAGGCAAAGGCCACAGAAGCCAGTGAGAGATAAAAAACGACCACAGAATGAGATTTATTAGTCAGCCCCATTGAGTACCACTGAAGGCTTTAATGGACACTGACATACTAATACTCTAGTGGACTCATTAAAAAAAAGGAAATTAAAAATAATAATCAACTTTAAAGGGTTAACCTATAAAATTAGGGGAGCTTCTGCTCCCTTTTGTTCTGTTGTAAGGACAATCTCAACTAAAGTAAACCAGACAAAAATCCAGCCCAAACACCAGAATACAGAAAAAGTGAGCTCTTTTCTCTTAGAACCTTTCTAGAAGAAATAGGAACCTCTACTTGTTACCAGAGACATGCCACAGATTTCAGGCAGAGGCGAGGTTCCAAGTGGATTGACAAGCAGGAAGGACACCCTTTTCCAGAGCCAGCAGCTCCACAGGCTCAGAGCCCCTATGGAACAGGAGCAAACACCTTGGAATATCCCAAATAGAGGGTCTTTCTTCCTTTTCCCAGAAGTGGGTCATTAGTGCTTTCCTCCTTAGTGAATCCCAAATGGAAGCACACATACTTGCTCAGTGGAAGTCTCTGCTTTTAGATTTCCCCAGCCATGAAATTGCTGTGACTGACACGCTCCCTCACTGCAGGTTGAAGTGTCAACCCAGAGGAAAAGGATTCACTTCTCGTGGTGGAACAAAACCTTATCATCCCTTTTGCCACACAGACTGAATAAAAGGGGAGTTCCCAGTTAACACGCTTCCTACTATGCTTTCAGCCTACTCAGGGGGAAAAAATGGCACTTTTAAGCTCTGCTATCTGCCAGTTCTTACTTGGCAAACTATTTGCAGATATGGCAAAATGTATCACTGCCTTGCTGCGAACATCGTGACTGTTCTTAAAGACTCACTTTCTAACTCAATATATGAGAAGGTTTCCAGCTTCCAAATCCAGTTTGCTATTCCTCACAGACAAGCTTACTAGATTTTCTTTCTTCCTTGCATTAAACTCCATGAAATGTGTAGTACTTTAAAACACCATTACTATTATTAAATTTTAAGTATTTGGTAACTAGAGATGTATAGGAGAGAGCTTTAAAGACTCCCTTCAAGACAAAGCACTACATTTTTGGGTGCTATCTGATAAGCAGCCAAACAATCAAGCATTTAAACCTGGGCTGTAATTTCAGAAGAGCTAGACAAAAAGTGTTATTTGCAACTGGGTCTTTACCCTCCTTTCTCTTCCTCCACTGAATCATCCTGGTCTATTTAGTCCTCAGAGGGGCTGTGCATGAAAGACAGAATTAAAAATCCACTGTTAAAAAAAAAACCCACAACATATATATATGTGTATGTGTGTGCATATGTACGTATGTGTATATTTAATATATAAGCCATAAACACATTACTCATGCATACTTTGATTCCTAACCGGGGAAAAACAGAAAAAGGCACTGAAATTAACATTTCATATAAATGACTGGATAAGACACCAGAGTCACAACATGTGCATGATCCAAAATGGGACGGAACCTCACCAGAAGAAATCATTTCACAATACAGACCTGTGTGTAAACTACAAATAGTGGGGGTTTTTTAACACTGTTTACCGTAGAAAGTGTAGCAGTTTACCATTTTTTACACTGTGTTCCATAGAAAGTGTACTTAACTTGCTGCCTCTGGTCTCTCATTAGAAGCCACACATCCAGCTTAGCATGTCGTGTCTCATTTCAGAGATCACAGACTACAACTGACTGAAGCACCACTGATTTTCACGTACCCTTTGTGACTTTGTGAAGTTTAGGTGACCCCCATTTCGACCCTCACCAGATAAGCTCAACATCAGAAGCACAGACTTGCATGTTAAACTCAAAAAAGAACTTCTCAGATGAGGAATCACAACCCACCAACTCTCCAGTTGGCCAAGAAGAACGGAGAGGTATCTCTGGAGATCAACTCGTGCAGTGCCAACACATCAGGCCCCTCGGCCAAAACCCCTGGGAATGGAGTGCTGAGGCTTTACTAAGAACATGATCTGCATGTAGATCTCCCCCTGAGAAGGCTTAGTTAATGCTGTGCTGGTTGTGTTTGGAGACACTGCTCATCACCGTGTGAGAGCAGGGTGTTGGTTTGAAAGAGGCACCTCCTGTAAATGTCAGTGGTTTTTTAAAGGTTAAGTAAGCATCTTGAGAAAGGCCTCCATGCTCCTGTGCTTCACCTTAATGCAAGCTAATAAAGGATTATTGAAAAAAAAAAAAAAAAAGCCTGCAAACAGATGAAAAGCTCACAGGTTGATGTTGAACAATTGAATTTTTCTGTTCCCAGGTACAGTAGTAGATTACCAATGGCAGATTTACCATTCTTCATTATCAGAGCAAAATATTAAAGATTGTTTTCTTTTGCTTAATTAATTAATTACTCTAGAGATGAATGTTAATTCATATACATAGTTTCTTAAAGCTACAGCAGCTTCCCTTTGAGTGCCCTCTGAAACAACTGCCCTTAAGGTAAGGATTAGTGATAATTGGGAGGAATCACCAGTAATTTGGTGAGTCAAGCCTGGAAACAAGCCCCAAAACCTGGTGAGAGCTCTGTGCTGCACCATAAGCTCTATTATGGCTGTTATTTGAAGGGAAACAGACTGGAAAAGAGAACCAAGAGAAAGCCAAGCCCAGAAAGGACAGCCCCAGCAGGAACACAAACACCTTCTCCCCTCACAACCAGGACTTTTGGGCTGGTGTCACACACAGGGTCAAAAAGCCGGCTTGGAGGGTGGGAGGACCTCAGCACCCTGTCTGCCCACCTTTCTCCAGCAGCTCCCTGCCCACCTCACTGTTCACAGACCATCAAATTAGAACTAAATGGTGCCAATTACTGAGCTATGAAAAGAGGAAGAGATTTGTTCTTTCAACAGGGACAGAAGATAACAGAAAGAAAAACTGAGTCAGAGAGCAAGAACTGGTATCAGATGCCCCCACTGTCTCTATATGTCTAGGGAGTAGCAGAGGACACTATAAAGAAAGGGGAGAAGAGGGAAACAGGGATAGAATCTGGATGTGAGGAACACCCTGAGAAAGAAAAAGCAGAATGAGGAACAAAAGATGACAAGGAAACAAAGTAAGCGACGGAGAGAAAAAAATCCACCGAGGGAATAGAGAAAAACAAAAGAGCAAGAGCAGAACAGAATCAAGTGGGGGAGGCTGGAACAAGAATCACTGAAACAGCTCAGAAAGCTCAGACATCTCATGTGAAAAATGTCCCAAACTATAAATAGAAGGAAAGCAAATGGGAAAACCATACAAAAAGATTAAAGGCAAAGGAGAGATCAGCTTTCGAGACTACCCTGCAGGAAGCTTGCCAACATGATAATAACAATGTAAGGCGAGTTCCCACCAAAATGTCAACCCCTACCCAAAGAGCAGGCACAGCAGGCAGAGGCTCAGCCCAAGCAATCATCCCTGCCAGGAGCACAGCACCTTTAGTGGGGAGTATGACTTAGTTTGGTCCCAGGTTCATTCGGTGGGCAAGTGGTCCCTGAGCCAGCAGTGCCCTGGCAGCCAGGAGGGACATCCCTGT